>NW_014556322.1:16016-35597 GCF_001313825.1 Dinoponera quadriceps
ATTATTTTATCAACATTTTCGACAATTGGCCTCCCGGAGCGTGGTGCATCTTTAACATCAAAATTACAGGAACTGAATCGACGAAACCAAAATTGCGCGTGATTGGCTCTTACAGTATCAGGACCATAAATACTATTCACATTTTTAGCCGCCTGGCTTGCGTTTTCGCTTTTATCGAAGAAAAACTGTAAAATATGGCATATTTTCTCTTTGCTGGTGTCTATCTTTGACGTGCGCTCAAACAATATTGAGTCAAGCAATCACAAAACTGTCCCAGAGGTTTTTTTAGTATGAAATCTTATCTTTCTAACGCCATCTGGCGTAATCCGATCGTACTTATACAACGCGAGATACAGATTAGTAAAGTCCTCTATTGGAAAAATAATGGATTACTTTTTACTAGACCTAACATATATATGTAATCGTGTTAATTNTTCAAAATCAATTCTAATTAATTCTTTTTTTTAATTTTCGACATAGTCCCCCATCTTATCTATACACTTCCTCCAACGGTCTGGTAATTTTTTAATCTTGGTATCATAAGAAGCTCGCGGACGCGTTTCAAATCAATTGCACACGAACTGCTGCACCTCTTCGTTCGTTGTAAAGCGTTGTCCACAAAGGGCTTTCTTAAGTTGCCCAAACATATGGAAGTCGCATGGTGACAGGTCTAGGCTGGAGTGAATGTTCTAGGACAGCCCAGTGCATATCGGCGCATTTTTGTTGTGTTACTGCTGCGGTATGAGGTCTGGCATTGTCATAGAGAAGCAACACACTTCTGATCGGAATGGGGCGCCTTTTTGACCGATAGGCAGCTTGAACTGAAGTTCCTGCGAGATTTTAAGAACAGTTAAGTGCCGATCGCATTCGATGAGTTCTCGAACAGCCTCGGTGTTCTGCGCTGTGATGCTGGTGCTGGGACGGCGCGGGTGGGCAATGTTTTCAACACGTTCTCGTCCTTTCTTGAATTCGTTACATCACTGCTTTACCCGAGCCAATGAAAAGGTTCTTTCCCCAAACTGTGGGAGTAAACGGCGCCGAATTTCAGCAACATTTACATTTTCATTGACGAGAAACTTAATAATAACACGTTGTGCAACTACGGGGTGTACCTCTTTCTCGCTCATCGTAATTGCTGTTGAGAGTAAGAAGCACGTGGCGTGCCAACGTTATTACTGCTTTCCGCATGATCCCCCTCTGCTGTCCAAAAAGTTACAGACCCTCACGCCGCCGATAAGCACCAATTAGAAAGGCTTGTCTATATTTGATCCACCCTCGTATTAGAATTGGCGCGTATTTTGTATATCAAACCGAAAACATTCAGAATTTACTACTTTGTGACACATTTCATATTTTATGCTGAAAAATATCAGTAAAAATAAATTACCTCAAAAAGTAATCACTTTTCGATGATCTTACCCTAGTACTTTTATACGCAGAATGAATATAAAAATCTATTTGTGTACCCAAACAAAAATGGTTATATGAGGTCTGTTCAAAAAGTATCGCGAATTTTGTGTTTTTTCATAAATTATTTATTTATTCATGAATATCTATTTTGTTCCCTTCAAAGTAATCCCCATCAGATATTATACACTTGTGCCAACGTTTTTTCCAATCCTTGAAGCACTTCAAAAAATCATTTTTTGTGATCTTGTTCAGCTCCTCCTTCGATGCTGTCTTTATCTCATCAATCGTAGCGTAGCGTCGTCCTTTCATGTGCCTCTTCAGTTTCGGGAACAGGAAAAAGTAACAGGGAGCCAGGTCTGGGGAATACGGTGGCTGCGGCATTATTAGTGTGTTGTTTTTGGCCAAAAATTCGCGCACAAGCAACGATGTGTGAGCAGGGGCGTTTTAGTACGAATTTCGCGGCGACCCGTCTCATGCCCAAATCATTAATAAAAATCGAATGGCACGAGTCAATCGATATGTTTAGGTCCTCAGCAACTTTTCTAACGGTGATTCGACGATTGGCCAATACTATTTTCTTCACTTCATCAATGTTTTCGTCTGTTGTTGACGTGCTCGGGCGTCCGGCACGCTCTTCGTCGTTCACATCTTCTCGGCCCTCTGAGAACATTTTGTACCACCGATAAACGTTGCTTCGATCCAAGGTAGCTTCACCATATGCCACAATCAACATTCGAAATGCGTCCGCGCACTTAATTTTGTTTTTCACATAAAATTTGATACAGATTCTTTGATCCATTTTTTGGAATAGGCAAAAATCGAAGACGAGCCAAAACACGTCCAAGCAAAACAACTGTCAAAGATAAACTAAATATTCAAAATGGCCGAACTTGTCGGCATAAGTGAGGGATATGAGTACCAACATAACGCCACAAAAAATCGAAAATCGAATATACGTAACCCGCGGAAATTCAAAATTCGCGATACTTTTTGAACAGACTTCGTAGCATGCCTCATAGTCGTTTTAATTTCGTCTATAAAATCTGAAATATGTCGTCTAATTCACGCCATTTTATTTTGACCTGCATAGCCAATCGTAACTTTCTGCCGATCTCGTAATTCTTACAAAGGATGTCGTATTCCTGACTAGATTTTGAGTATATATTCCAGTAATGCGCCATTATAATCGTAAGCCTCTTTATCTACATTTACGATAGAAGCTAGGCTTAGTGTTATGCAACAAAACGTATTCTTCGTATTCTTGATAACAGACGTACCTGCTTATGATTGTATGTATAATTAATATATTTGCAGATGCATATTATACTAATCACGAAAGGTGGCGAACCCTCCATAAACACGTCAATATCACCTGCGAAATAAGCGGTCATACCGTCGCCCTGCAAAATTTTCAAAGGTTTGCGAGATTCCTTTTTATTATCGCCTTTGATCTCGCGATACACTCTCGAAAACATTATTAACGTCAACAGTGACAATACGATACACAAATAATTCTGATAATAGCAATTCGGACTGAAAACTTCCATAATTATAACTGTCGTGTGTAATAATATAGCTAATTACACATACATATAATAATTGTTATCGTTTCTGATTAATTGAATAATATCATATGTATATGACTCGATTTACAATAATGACATATCATCTACCACAATTTAACAAAAATTATTAATTTTTTGTTTGTATATTGTTATCTCTTAACCATCCTAATGAAATCGTCTAGAATCTTGTTAATAATCATAGAAAATTTGCGAATTTACTAGAATTGTATATAAATTTATTATCCTACTTCTTCTTATACATTTAGCAACATGTAATTTCACGTGTTTTGCATAAGAAAATCTCTTAAAAGAACTAAATCTTCAGTTTATTAATATTATTTTATACAATAACTTTTTGATTCAATATCTCACTGTGTAGTATCGCCTTTTTATAAGTGCAGTTTGTGCCTGTTTCATTAAAATAATTGAAGGGTAATCACACTTCACGTTCGTCGCAATTATTCAACAGAAATTTACGAAAGTGGAGATTTACCTAGATGACTGCCTGGGCGAATATCAGAGGCGCAAAGACGATTTGGATTAATGCTTCCTCCCGATTCTCCTGATACGGCCATTGATCGATGAGGCACATTAGAAACTGATTAATATGCATATATTGACCTTAAACGTTACCCACTGACTATTCCGCAGCAGATATAGCACTGCTGCGCTTCAACAGAGCAGTGCACACGTGCATTGCACGCACATGCACACATGTACACGAATCAATACATATGCACGCGCGGTGAGGAACTCACTGAACCTCGTTATGTACTCCGTTTGGGCGAGCGCCGATGATGGCGCGTAATTGAGAAAATTGCACCGCGAACGGAATTAGGTAGATAAGTTGAGGCATATTACGAGGCATTTAAGAGAAACGATAAATTCTCGACGCACCTATTCTTTTTTACCGCCGTCGCGATCATTATACGACGTGTATACGAAAAGGGTTGAATTAAGTTTCGATTTTGTGGAAAGTTAAAAGTGCATTAACAACGCTTCGCTTGAATTTTATGATCGTTCCTTGAAAGGACCCAGTGGAAATTTCACTTTGATTTTCGCCACAATACTATGTCGTAACGGAACCTATGCCGCTTTCCTTCAGTATTTTCGAGAAACGTGCTTTGCACGATAGAGCTCCTATAGTGTTTCGTCAAGCAACTTCATGCAATGTCCAAAACGATATTTGCATTGCTCGATTACGTGTAAAGTACAAAAAATAGTGAACAAAATTATATCAATTAATTCAGCGATATCTCGATATAAGACGAAAGTAATGAATTCAGCTTAATAATACTTTTATGTTTCGTTAGTTAAAATAGTGCTTGTGTATAATCAACATGGCACCACAGGCATGTAGGTATAAGCATATAGCATATAGAGAGGTCGCTTACGCCTGGATACAAGTATGGCACTAAAAAAAAGTAGTTACAATAAATAATCCATCATTTACAAATTTTACAGAACATTGGTGATCACAAAACATGGACATTCTTTGTTATAAATATTGAAAATATTAAAATATGTTCTAATTTAAGAATTAATAATTTATTAATTTGTTTTTAAAAAGTGAAATAACTAAAAGTGAACTTGCTGTAATTTTAATTTGGTTTATTATCTCATCATTACATCTATTAACTTTCAATATATACAGTTGAAGTTTCAAATATTCGAATACTGCTGTCGTAATGCTGCTGAATTTTAAAAGAATCAAGACCTCTCACGTGTCGAGAAATATACTTAAATTATATTATTATTCTAAAATATATATATACATTTAAGTAATGCACTTGAATGTAATTAAAAAACTATTACTTAAGATTTAAGAAAAATCATCACATGGCTCATATTATATACTTTTTCAAATATCCTGATGACATGACTTGGCTTATATGGCTGTAATTATTTCAATATAAATTAACACAGTACTAATTACTGGAACAATTGCATTTTATAAAAAAATATATCAATATTTTATTTTATATGTAAATGTAAATGTAACTGTATCGATGAATAATTGCTGGCTTACAATATATTTTTATTTAATGATTTTGTTTAAAACACACAACTTCAAAAACGGGTAAAATCCTTTTCATTTCAAATAAAAAATTCCTAATTAATCATCAAGAGATACTGTTTTTTAATATAATTCTTGCGCAAAATTTCGGGATGCAAAATTCATTGTTGCGCCGACTGTAAGAAAGTAAATTATGATACAGCGGTTTTTACAATCTTGAAGTAGAAATTAATGTAAGTCATGCAAGCACTCGATATTTCTCATTATCTCAATATCTTACCGTAGCATATGTTTCCATACATAAAACGAACATATTGCCGGCAGTTAATACACAAGGCGATCGCGTCTTCATCATCATGAAAATAATGAGTTTTTTCGTCCTGAGTGACGCATCATACCAATTTAAGTTAATTCTGCAATTATAAGCGAAAAGAAGCTTTCACGTTTTAAATTATATTTTTGAGCTCACGTTTCTACATTTTATCTAACTAATTCTATTAAATTAATTATCGTTCTCACTTTATCCCAAATCTTATTTATCAGCGTAATTAATTCATGTTTTTAATGAAACTAAAATCTCGCATAAATAAATACTTACAAACTGGTATGAAGGTATTCGTTATAATCAATTAGTCTTTGAGCATTTAAACACTCGAAGCATAAATGAGTAACGCCCACGAGATTGCTACTAGTCTCAGTAGTTCAGATGAGTCCCCTAATTTTGCCAGAGTCTAAATAATGTTAAATTAACATGTTCAATGTCGCGATAGTCATCGGTACTATGACATTCTATTATCATTAAAAATTATGCAGTAAAATAATCGCATTAAAAAATTGTGCAATAAAAAGACAAAAAAAGAGTCATATTCATCGTGAATTATATTTATCTGTTTGGCCAGAAAGTTTTTCCGTATTTTCCGTATTTTATGCAAAAAGGAAAAAATTGGTTTTCATTTAAAGCGCTTTTAGTGTAATCATCAACACAGTCTCCGCCTTGTCTAATGACCTCCTCCCATCGATCTACATGCTTGAAAATTCCGTCCTTGAAAAAGGCGCTAGTCCTGGAATTAAAGAAAATATCTAACTCTCTTTGGACATTGTCCGCCAAATTGAATTTTTTCCGTTAAGAAAATTTTGCAGGCATCTGATGATAATGGAATAGCGCGAGGTCAGAAAAGTATGGTAGGTGCTCGAGAAGTCCCCAATTAAGTATCGATCACAGTACTTCACAGACGCCCTCCAATTTTTCTCAACGTGGATGCGTTCACATGAAAGTGGGCATTGTTCACGTGGAAGAGGATACCTTGCGACCGGATTTCTGGGTCCGACTCGTCCGAATCGCCAGTGCAAAAACCGTAGGGCGAACCCGGAACGCGAGATCAAATACGGATCTCCAGTGGCCTTCTTTCAAATCGGATGGGCGCCAGGTTCGCACAAGTTTTACCCACGAAACATTTGGGCTACGCAGTCGGCGAAGCCGTCCACGCTTCGGACCCGCGACCCGAGTTCGTCCCAAACGGAACCGATAGCTCGGGGATGGGTTAAGTCGGAGGTGGGGTGGTTCGTAGGGTCACGCCGGGATCAACAGCAAAATAAAGAAAAAAACTAGCGGCTTTGGTAATGTATTACATGCCTTTATTCGGCTTTTACAACAACCGGGCAAGTAAAAGGCGTTCTACAATAGCGCCTCACGATATACAATTTATTCTGCTTTTCCGACAATCGAATCGTGGCGGACCCGCGGTGTCCGCTAATAGGGTGGCTGGCCTTTCGAGCGGTGACCAAGCCAAGCTGGAGAGGACTGCACTACACGCAGTACCCGCCAGGCGACTTTTCCCGCGGCACTCTACAAAGAAAAACAAATGAATGCTGATGGGCAGCCTTACAATATCGGGCTCTTGACGACTGTCTCTCGGAGGTCGTTCGTCCTCCTCCTTATCCTTCTTCCTCTTTCTCTTTCTCCTCCACCGGACTCCTTCTCGCCCTCTGCCTCTCTCTTACTCGCCACTCGGCTCCTGCGGTAGTCCGGTCACACTCTCTCGCTCTCTGTCACTAACTTGCGCTCACCGAACTTCTGCGTGCTCAAAAACTAAAAAGAGGGTTCTTTAGCCTTCGGGATGGCCCGCTGATTTTAAGCAGTTCCCCCCTTCCTTGAGGCTTCGACATCCGTCTCTTCTCGACAGCCGGAGCTTTTCTGACGGCGGCCGATTCGCCTTCGTGGCCCGTCGTCTCACCTCCTGCTCCGATCGCTCGCAGCGGTGCCGCGGCCTCGGCTTGTCATTCGTCCTCTGTGCGCGTCCTCGGCCCGCCGGCTCTACCACTGCCGAAGGAACGGAACACGACAGCCTAGGCGATGCCGTTAGCGTCTCTTCGATAGCCGACAAAGATCAGAATTAGGCGAGTCCACCGGAGTCCGGTGGTAGATTCGGGCGGTTTTTGCTCCTCCGCCCGGCGGTTGACACCTTGTCCGCTTCTCGCCGCCATCCAGAGCGGGATTACACATATGAAGGGGACGTGGGGCTCGCCTCGACAATCCCACGCGCCCGCGACGCGCGGTTTCTGCTGTTTTACACATAGAAACAAACTTGTCAACTTAAATAGGCGCTCCCGGGGAGCGCGCCACCCTACTTGCGATAGGGCTCTTTCGAGGGTCACCGCCCTTGTAACGGGCGCTTCGAGTTTCCACGTCACAACCTTTACGGTTGACAAGTTGAGGCCAGAGCTCCTTCAATTTTGTTTGAACTCTTTCCAACTACTGATAGTAGAGGTCCATATTTATTGTTTGGTTTCTTGGTTGGAGCTTATAATGGACAATTCCACTCACATCCCACCACAACATGATTTATCTGCCTGTGGATATTCCGATTTGGAGTCTTTTGGGCTGAACTTTCGAGCTCACACCCGTTTCGTTTTCGTACCACATTATCATAGAAGATCTATTTTTTGTCGCACGTAATCAATGGATCAAGAAAAAGTTGTTTGCGATGTCGATTGAGCAGCGTAACGCACTTGGAAATTCAGTCAAACTTATTCCTCTCGCCCCATGCATACGGCACCCACTTGTTCAATTTTGACTCAAAGCCAATTTGGTGGAAGCTGTTAACGATGGTTCTGTGAACTATCCAGAATTCTGCTTCTAGCTCGCGAGTGGTAATATTCGACGTTTTTTGACTCTGCTTTGCAAGTGTTTTTTGTCGGTGACCGAAGCCCTTCTGGACCTGGGCTCGTCCTCCAGATTAAAATCACTATTTAGAAATTTTCCAAATCAAAATTGGCATAATTTGACAGGAATCACGTCTTGTCCGGAAGCTTTACACAAATTTCAATGGGTTTGAGACGCGTTTGTGCACCATTTAAACTCGTACAATAAAATTGGTATAATTTGCTGCTTTAAGAGCTCCATTTTGCAATTTCTTTGTAAACTCAAAATAGTTCACAGGCACTCTCCGTCAGTAACAGTTTGGGCGATGAAGTTAAATGAATTCAAAACAATCGCCCTTTTACCTCCCTCTCGTGATTTGCTTTGAATGCAGACGCGCCAAGTAAGGCAACTCAAAATAAGAAGACTCTGATCAACCTGATATTTATCATATATCTATTGTGTTTTTAACAATTGATTATCGGTTAAGCTTTTGTACAATTCGTAAAAATCAATGTGGCAATCAACGTGTTAACCCTTGATCAGAGATTGATCAAATAAAATTAATCCTTCAAACGCGCATTAAGTCGCAAAAAATAATAAATCGATCAATGATACCCCTTAATTAAAAAAAAGTTATTTCGTCAACTTGTCAATTTTTTTAACGCGAACTAATATTGGATTTATGGAACTTCTTGTCTGATTGTTCGTCATTCTTCAGCCCGTTCTCAAATTAATTAACAATATTCGTCATCGAGAAAATATCCTAATATAATATACAAATACACATACCCCGACACCTGTAACGCTCATAGCCAACATATTCAGCCCGGCTTTGAACAGAAAGTGTTTTGAGTACGCAATCTCCATAAGATCGGCGAACCTTGGTTTGAATATATCTATAAATATATGCGACGTGTGCGAATACCTTGGCGATTTGATCATAATAATTCAAGTGCGAGCGAACACAAACCTTACAACTGCTTTGTGGTCGTAAGCACACCGTACCATATTTTGATATGCCTTGTCTCTCGTAATGGGAGGATCGGCACCTCCAGTTAAATGATTCTCTTGTATTGCACGTTCCATTTGCAAACTTAAAAAATAACGAGAATTTGGGAAAAAAATTTATAAAGAGAGAGACATCCTTTGACATCCTACTCTGAGACATTATTACACGGAAAAAAGAAATAGCTCGCACAGCTCACACAGCTAAAAACAGATCTGGTAATTAAATTTCAGTTATATTAGCTAAATCGAAAATTTCTATCCGTTTTTTTGCAAAAAGTATGGTTTTATTTAAGAAACAAATTTAAAAAATACGTCAATCAAAATACTGTTTATCGTTAGTGATAGCTTTATCCCATCTTTCGGACAACAAGCAAATTTTGCGGCGAAAGAATGACTCATCTTTGGAGGCTATCCAGTCAGAGACTTATTTTTCGACGTGTTCATAAGAATTGAAACTTCCCTCAGCAAGTGCGTGTGCCATCGACCGAGACAACTGATAGTCGAAAGAGGCATAGTCTGGTGAATAAGCCGCATGGGGTAGCACTTCCCAGCGAAGTACTTTTAACGTTTTCTTGGCAAGTTTTGTGACGTGAGGCTGAGTGTTGTCATGAAGCAAAATCACTTTATGCTGTCTCGTTTCATATTTGGGTCGTTTTTCGTGCAATGCTCGGTTCAAAATGATAATTTGTTTTCTAGAGGTACCCTGTGACTGTTTGACCAGATTTCAGCAGTTCATGGTACACTAAAACCTTCTGATCCTACCAAATGCGAAGCATTGCCTTCTCTCCGTGGATATTCCGCTTTGCCGTCGATGTTGAGGATTGGCCGGGGTCGCAAATGGTTTTTCGATGTTTGGGGTTGTTAAAATGTATTCATTTTTCATCCCCAGTGATAATATGATGCAAAAACCCTTTTCTTTGTTGCCTAGCAAGCAGAATTTCGCAGATGTTTTTTCGCCTTTCAAAGTCTCTTGGTTTCTGTTCACATGGGACCCATTTTCCTTCCCTGTAGACTTTTTCCAAGGCTTTCAAACGATCGGAAATAACAGATTGAGCACCATTTAATGCTTCTGAAAGTTGTTTTTGCATTTGACATTGGTCTTCATCCACCAATGCCTTAAATTTTTTGTCGTTGAATGCTCATGGCCGTCTAGAACTCTCTTTGTCCTCTACATCAAATCACCACTTTGAAAGCTTCAAAACCATTCTCTGCATGTGATATCAGTTTTAGACTATTACCATAACACTTACATAAACTTCTACAAGTATTCGATGAGCTTCAGCAGTTTTCTTCCATTTGAAGCAAAAGATTAACACTACGCGCAAATTACGCTTATTTAACTCAAATTTCGACATTTTCAATGCAGTAAAAAACAGTGTTATTGATGCGAAAGTATACCTTTATATACTGAATTGTATTGACAGATGGTAAAATTAAAAGTTAAGCTTGGTTTAGACATTAGAGTTACCGACAGTTCTAGCTATAGCTACTCGCCGCTAGATGGATGGAACTTTCCGATTTACTTAATATTATTGTTGAGATTGGTTGAGAACGTAACACTTTATTTGCATAAGAAAAGAATAGAATGAGTTACAAGGCCGGATTGTTTAAGATTTAGCGAGATTCGTAGATCCAGAAGAGATATAAAGAAAACGTGTTTTTGATAACTACGTGAGATATATGCAGAACGAAAGGAAAAAAAAGGTAAATAATCGAGAGTAAGTGAAAACTTGTGATGAGTATCGATATTCGATATATGAGTATCGATATTCGATAATATCGATCGGAATAGGCACGCGCAGTCGATTAATCTTGCAAACAATATGAGAGCACACATTGTCCCTAGAAACTCGATGTTTAATTCCAACAATTATATAGACTAATTATATAGGTTAATTCTTTTTTATATAAGTTAATTCTTTTTTCCGTATACTCACCCAGTAATCATGAAGAGCCCACAAACATGTTGCACGAATATTATGAATATCGCATCGGCTGCGACAATAGAGGTAACACATATGATTACAGTGAAATAACCGTGAATCAAAATTGGAAAGTAATATGTGTCCATGTCGACGTAATATTTGACCTTGTACAACATCGGGCGAGTTGTTGCGTTGACGATGCATAAGATTAACGGTTGAAAGGGTGTCATCATGAATTCTATTGTTAACGAGTACATCACGCCTTAAACAAATATGTTATTTATGATTATAGAGGTATCTGATGTGCTCATTAAAGGTCAATAACTTTCGTAAATAACTTCCGATGAAGGTAATATATATTAAATCAATTAAAAAGTTCGGTCCAATTTTCTAATAGTATCATATAGATGTAATACAAACATCAGTGCTAATACTGCTCTGCTGTCAAAACCTTAATGAAAGATTATAATCAACAATGGGAATTATTAGGTTGATGGATTTATGAGGTTGACTCAAAAATTGAATTGAGCTATGTAACTAAATTAATGCTTATTTTTTTTAACACTCGCGGAAAAGAACTGAATAAGCTGTTTAGTAATTGAAAACGTTAGTCAATATTAATAACGATGAGTACATATTAAGTTAGGTTGCATTGAAAAGACGTTACAAAAAATAATTTGAAAGATATAAAATTTAAAAGAATAAAGAAGTAAACGGATAAACAAAAGTTAAGACTCCACTCAATAAATATATGCACCGAAATTTTACAGTTGACTCGAGTATCTAGGATCACCAGTTACTCACAGATATAAATGTTCGAGAATTTTTTACCATTGTTCGCGTATTTTCGAAGAATCACTATGTCATTGGAATTATTTAGCGAATAGAAATCTGCTCGTATCCGGTCGAGCAACACTTTTATCTGCAAATTTATTTGCGTAAATTACACGCGCGAGTAATGTTTTGATTTGACGACACACAATACACCATACACACAATAAACAATACACACAATACACGGTATACGCTGCTTTGAGCAGCTCAAAAATAGGTACATATACTTCGAAGCAATAAATCTTAGTTAAAAATTGAGATACATTGCAGACAAAATAATGGCACATACCTCATCCACGTACAATATGGAATTCGTTATTTTTGTTATACTCGATATATCAATCTGGAGGTCGTTTAGCCCGTCTACATCTTGGTTTTGAGTAAATCGCAAAAAATAGCGAAAAATCACATTAGTAAATGCGACAAAATTAGGAAAAAATTTTTTTGACTTTCAACAAGTAAATTTCTTATGTAGTTTGACGTGCTTCACCCAAATTTGAACTTTATTGAGCTTTATCATCCATAGTATTGCCGAAAATCGAGAAAAATAGCTCAAAAAGTAAAAAAGAACGATTAAAATCGCAACAAATCGCGTTTATAAGCGTAAAGTAATTTGGGAAAAAAGTTTCTGACCTTAATGAGATATTAATGAGATTAATGAGATTAGTATGTATTTTAATGCCCTGAACCCGTTTTTTAACTTTGTTGAGCTCTATTACCCATAGGTTTTAGCGAAAATCGTAAAAAACCGCGTTAACGAGCGTAAAAATCGTTGTTTTCTTATGCTTTTTTTCTCTTGTAACGAACTCTTTTATCTTCGAATGATCTATGTAGCGGGTTTCTTTTCCTCTTCACTCCGGTCTGAATCGTTTCCCTTTTTAACGTCCAACAGAAATCTGCCATCATATTAATATACCACCTTCCTTGGTACCGCTGCTCCATTTCACTTATGTTTTGATGGAATCTTTCTCCTTGTTCTTCGCTGTAGTCTCCGAGATTTTGAAGAAAGTAGTCAAGATGCGAGTGTAGGAAGGGCAACTGATCCGTCTGGCCAAGTCCTTGGGTTAACGGCATTTTTGCCGTCATGGCAGGCACAAATCAGTGTTTTACGATGCAGAGTGTCGGAAGCCCAGTATCGGCGGCTGGTCAGGGTGAGCAAGCGGGCCCGCAGGCGTCGTCATCAAACGACCGCAGCTCTACATTGGTGGGTGACTTGGCCTCTGTAGAGTATAATACTATAAGAAGTAACTCACATTTATGTGATAAAAGTTATGATTCATTTTTTTTTATTTATGGTGAATTTGAAACTTCTAAAAACCGAAGATCTTTATCTCCTAAAGTGAAATCTCTTTACACTCTGTGTTTTGGTTTAGAAATTACTGACCAGAATCATAACTGGATGCCACGTACAATTTGTGGTTCGTGTTATACAATGCTAATGCAATAGGAAAAGAGTACAAAACCAGAGCAGCTGAGATTTACGAAGTCAACGATATAGTCTGCACCTTCATGATATAGAAACATGATACATGAAATTTGATACAGATTTTTTGTTCCATTTTTTGGAATAGGCAAAAATCGAAGACGAGCCAAAACACGTCTAAGCAAAACAGCTGTCAAAGATAAACTGAATATTCAAAATGGCCGAACTTGTCGGCATAAGTGAGGGACATGATTACAAGAAATATGTACAACATAACGCCACAAAAAAATCGAAAATCGAATATACGTAATCCGCGGAAATTCAAAATTCGCGATACTTTTTGAACAGACCTCGTATTTGTAACAGCGTGTCCGTGGGACCAAACGACATTTGATCGATCGCATTCGTTTATAACGTTTTATTGTAAAATAAACGGGTCGTACGAAAAGATACTACTAAGCTTTTTTTCTCGTTTTTTCCCGTAGAATCGAATAGCACTGTTAGTTTTTTGAAATTTGCAACTTTTCTGTAACTTGTTTAAATAATTTTGCAATAAACAATCAGATCGTCAAACAAGAAAACACGGGAATTTTATTTTTTGCTAATACATTCAATGGCGTTGTTAGTTTGGGTCTAACTATGCTGTGCTAGCCATGGGTATTAATGGGTTAAATTAAATCGTGTTACACGGCGAATACATCATTGCACCCAATCACAAATAATTTCTAACAAAAACAATAAATATTTATTTCTCATAGGAAGACAAGCTAAACTGTCCATCAGTTGGAAATCAGTTAGAAATAAAAATCATTACTAACAATGACGAATAAGACGATTTAGTGGCAAAGTCCTAATTTGTGACAATCGCATCTGTTCTTCTTAATAAATTAAATAATATATTTATCATAAAAAAATGTTTTTGTTCTAAATTGTATATATTATGCCTTATAACATATTTCGAATAAAATTAAAAACTATTGCAACTAACAATATAATGATTGCTGGAATATATTATAATTATAATCATGCTACTAACAGTAACAATAACAGTTCAAGTTAGGGTTTTGCAACACAGAAAAATGTAATCATTAAAATTTAAACAGTAAGCAAATTGTCCAATCATGATCGATTATTCTCCTTACGACCGAAAAATTATCGACTGTGACTGGTCAATTTATTTATTGCTTATATCTTACTGTTTACATTTTTATGTATGTCATGTGTCTTACTCGCCGATATCTTAAAATTGTTAATACAAGGCGTTTCTTTATATTTCTTTGTAGGGATTTTTAACCTAAAACGAGTGAAGTCGTGTTAACAAAATCGAGAAAAAATGAAAGAATATTTAAAAATAAAAAATTAAAGAAACTAAAAAGTAACAAAGTACATATTTCTTGTAGTTAATACATATACGTTATTAATTTAAACTGGAGTATTTATTTATCTCTATTACTGACTATGTAACAAATATGATACAAAATGATATGAATCTTTTCATTTCCATAGAGAAAATGTTAGTTGTATATTTTATTTATTATAATGTTATGGATTAGTATCAAATATATATTATATCTTACTCCTCCAAAATTTAACATAAAGTGTAAATATTATTTGAGTTCTTAACCTATAATAAATTGTCATGTTTGTTTAAATTAGTAATACATACGTTCATGACTCCCTCCCAATTTGTGACATTCAAATAATGATTTTTGCCTCAATAATAAGATCCGTATATTCGTCACATGTATTTGTAACGTAGGCATACATATGTTACAAATTCAAAATCGGACAAAATCAAAATTATGTGTCACTAAATAATACTTCCGTCACATTTTAGATTATATTATAAATTAATTACAATTTTATCACAAATTTAAAAATATCTAATATAATTAGAATTCCAGATGTGTTAAAACTTTTGTACAAAATAAATATTGTGTACTTTATACATGAATTATAAAAATTTATTTATTTATATTTACAACGAGGTTGTTTTGTCACTGGGACATTCATCTTGAGACATTCATCTGAATTGGGACATTCATCTTATGCACTAGATTAAAAGGTAAAATATTTTGTAGGAAGATAAATTAAAAAAAGAATTAGAAGTTATTTATAACTCTACACGTCAATCTGTTACTCGGTTGCATACATTCAGCATACTTGTAGAGTATGGAATAGTTGGTGCAACGCAGAATCGCAGGTTCCATGTAGTCAGGAGCCTAAAGTTGAGGCAACTCGTTTCATCGAAATACAGAATGGATAATGCATCGCTACGTTACCATCTTCGAACAAGAACATCTTCTAGACGAGATGAATAAAATCCCTCGAAGAGAATGCACACGAACTATTTCGTGAAAATCTACTAGGATGCGTTTAGGATTCCGCCACATGTTCACGATGCTATATGGCTCTTGGATACGATCCGTTTTCGGTAGACGCGAAGTATCGAATCCGAAAACAGCAATGTCGATCTATCATATGATCGTCATATACGCCTCGCCCCGCGGATATTCCCTAATTAGATGTGAAATTAAGTACAGGCTAAGAAAAAGATAATAAATATAGTACGACAGTGCTTTCAATCGCATGACCACGGACGAATCTACTCAGAGCTGTAATAAGTATTTCTCCTATCTATGAATACCAATGTGTATTGTAACAGATAATTATTATTTTTTCACAGAGATACATTGATTTACGAATAATTCTGTAAATTTGTATAAGAATATCCACGAGTCGCAGGTTATTTACGTCGGACATTGAGCGTTTAAATATTCACTCTGTAATACAGATTAATCCAATTTGCTCACCAAGCCGCAAGGTGTCTTTCCTCTCTAGTGCACTCACGTTGCCTTCTCTATTTATCGTAAAATCTCCCACCTTCGGTCATCAACATTTTACGCCTTCTCCCGAGCCGTGCATCGCGATTCCTCTGCTGGAAGCATATTAAAAATTCTTAATCATCGTCAACGTATCGCTGCACGAGCAAAAACAGAAATAACTTTCACCTAACGCTGTTCTCTCTTCATTTCATTTGCAACGTACCAGAAGGAACATACACCAACGCACAACTTGAATAGGGGATGCCGAACTTTCTCGAGTTTCAATGTTTCATTAAAATCTCTAACGCATATCAATCTTGTATTCCGATATTTTTCCTTACATTCCACTTCTTATAAACTTTCTCAATTCTTACGTTGTTTCTTTCATAATTATAATAAATATCTAACGTCGCTACACACTACTCAAATTAATTGATCCCAGCAGCGACCAAATAATAAAAACACAATATTATTGTTATGTAACGGTGCAGTTCGCACCGAGGACCTCCCCGCGACCCGACCGACCAACTGTCGGGCCGTTACCAGCGCTTTGCGCCACATCAAAATATCATGAGACACTCACGTGTCGCACATAATTATTAAAATGCGATCGCATACTTGAGTCTGTAGCGAACGACAAACAAACATGCCGTTACTACGCAACGGCACATCAGATTACCCGAGAAAGCAATATATAAGCGCGTTCCGTTGGAACATCGAGGCCGATTCCATCGGAGTCAATCGGATCATCTAGATCTAGGATTGTTCCGGATCCCGCTCCTCAGGCCGAGGAGCCGAGACGGTGTGTTCGCGGCCTCCATCGCGTGTTCGCGTCCTCTGAATACAACCATCCTACCTGCCGGCCAGTGTGAGGTTGTGTTTTTCAATCTCACCCGTGGAAGTCGCGAGCATCGGTATCACTATCCACGCGGGACGATATGTTCGCCGTCTTCCCCGGGAGTTCCCGGTCTCCCACCTCCCGGCCGATCGGCTTGGGGAACACGACGAGTTCAGGGTGACATGTTCGCCGTCTCCGCCGAGTCTTCTCGACATCATCCCCTCGGCCTTTGATCCGGACCCCGAACCTGTTAGCGCGTCTTCACTCCAGACCGAGCCCTGTGGGGCATCACTGCTGTTTGCATTTCCGAATACCATATACTCAGGCGGGAATACGACGAGTTCGGGGTGACGTGTTCGCCGTCTCCGCTAAGTCCTCTCGGCCTCGTCCCTTCGGCCTCGATACTTGCGCCGACCAACGAAGCACGCACCAGCCTCGCTCCGAACCAACCGAGACACGGAATACCGATACTGTCAGACACCGTGACACCCAAGGGGAATGGCAGACCAGCGCGAGGGTCGCCAAATACCGCTGTGTCGACTCCTTGCCGCCGCATTGGTCTCGCTCCGCGCCCACCAGGGGAATTATCCGTTGGGGGATATCTAAGTAAATTGCCGCCTACGCGCGGCCTCCGTCTTGTTTTTTCCGATCCGCCGAAAATTTTTGTAACTACCGCAGGAACCGTATCACTGTGTATCGCACTCAAACGTCAACAACCGACCGACGCGTAAGCCGTACACAAACACCGCGCCCGCTCCCCGCGAGTCGAGCCCGAATGGTCTACTAGACCGCGCATCGATTGTGTACATCGTCGCGTACACTCGACACTTGTTTATATTTCTGCGAAACCTATATACAGAGACTTCAAAACTAAAGCAAACCGTAGTTCTAGGAAACCCGGACCAAGCACATATAAACACCACGTTCCGACACATTTATTGTCAGCGCTCATACATACGCACACTTTAAATCGTCGAGCCAACAGCCGCTTACAGGTATCGTAACACCATCGCCCAATAGTTCTATCTGCATCTCCGAACACAGGGTCCATTGAATAAATAATACAATATTATTACCATCTACGGGAAAAGTCTCTCTTCTAGCAAATTCTAAACCTGGTAATCCGGCGAGCTCACCCGGGAGTACCGCCACCAATACGAGGGTGAGACCTAGCTTACCCGATAGCCTACCTGATAACTTATACAAGCAAGTTCAACGAGTCGATCGCGCGAAAACCGGACCGTCGCGTGGCGCCCGTACAAGGTCACGCACCGCACCGGTATAACCGCACCGAACTGAAGTCCGCGAAATTCCGGGACCGTCATGCAATGCCAGAGCAGGGACTGTGGCCGGTTCACCGAAGACCAAAGTCCACTGAAAATTTCGCGTACACAAAAAAGGGGGGGGGGAAGACCGTCGCAGACCTCCTTAGGAGGAGCCCAGGTACCAGCCCCTAGAAAATAGCAAGCCGATCCTCACGATCGTTGAACCGCGCGCCATTTGTTGGGAACCTGCCATTTCGACTCAAGTAATTGCAATTGTTCGTCTAATTGTCTTTCTAATTATGTATAGATGTATTTTTAGAAAAACTAACGTGTAAATTAAACATTTCTAGTTTAACAGGTCTAACAATAAGTTTTATTGAAACACGTGCCCTAAGATTTTCTTTTTGAGCACATTACCCCAAGTAGCACGTAAACCTTCAAGGAACTTTCGTTTTACGTTCACTTGGTTTGGTTATATTCAAACAAAGTGGGAACATTCGGAGAACATACGTTTAAGAACTTTTAATATATATCTTACGTAGCAAAAGTGTGGCAGTATTACAAATATGTTGCTCTATTACAATTCCATTTTTTAATTAAAACTAGGGGCGGCACGAGGCAGGTTCAGCGCGTTTGCTGAAACCCGGCCTCGAGTTTTGAAAGGCCTTGCGGTCGGAAACTCATCAGACATTTTGCAGGACACCCTGTATAGTAGATTGAATATTCGGGTGTGTGTGGAAAATGTAATCGCATAATCCACTAATCGGTGACAACTTGCTGCACACTGATATGAGTGCAAAATTTTCTCTCCCGTCTTTGCATTGAAATATTTTGTTGCAGCATGTTACAAACGTTGACATTAAATGTTGACATCAAACTTTGGCACTTCCGCAACACGGGTGCGGAGGACATTAGGTGTTAAAGTAATTACCCAATTAGGAAACATCAATTTTGATTAACTTTTTACAGAATGATGATACCATAAATAGATGCAAGATATTTTTTTAGTAGCGATGATTCAGTTTGAAGGCGTAACAAAAATCATTTAAGGTCAGTGTAACTCCATACAGTTCTTATATCCTAGAAATTATTTCAGATAAAAAAATCCAAACGCTTTCAGAGAAATGTACTTTTTACGAGAAATTACACTATTGGGTTGGCAAATAAGTTCGTTCGGTTTTTTAATCGGAGTAGGTTGACTCGTTCTGCTATCTCTTTTCCACAGCGCTATCGCACAACGCACTTACGCAGCTGAAAAGCGACGTTCCATCTAACCTATGTGTAAACATACGCCGGTTAATATCAGAGTATTGTGCGTACTGCACGGTT
>NW_014556323.1:0-8699 GCF_001313825.1 Dinoponera quadriceps
ATCTGTTCGCCTTAGTTCTTGAAGGGCAAACACCATGTCATTGTTCTTAAAAGAAAATCAGGAATGATAATGCGATTGGGAGTTTCACTTGACTGTCCCGATTCTGCTCGTACATTGTCATATCTGCTGCAAATTAATTTTATTATATATTTCTGTTCCTTCCACACAAAAATAATATCTTTAACAAAGTGTTAAGTATTTTTTTCTTCGCTTACCAATAAGTATCTGTTCGTCTTAGTTTTTGAAGTGCCGACACCATGTAATTGCTCTTATAATAACATCAGAAATCAGGATGCTATTGAGAGTTCCACTTGACTGTCCCAATTCCTCTTGTCGACGCTCGTACAATGCCATCCTTATTCCAAATATTTTGTTGATGGTGGGCTCCTTTTTGGTTGATATTTCTGAGTGCCAAAGATTATTGTTCCAGGACTAATCATCCTCTTCTTTTTTTGAAATTAGTCTGGCATAGTCGGGGACGTCCTGCTTGTTGCCAACAACGCCGAAANTACTTGACTGTCCCAATTCCTCTTGTCGATGCTCGTACAATGCCATCCCTACTCCAAATACTCAGTTGATGGTGGGCTTCTCTTTGGTTGATATTTCTGAGTGCCAATGATTATTGTTCCAGCACCAATCATTCGCTTCTTTTCTTGAAATTAGTCTGGCATAGTCGGGGACGACCTGCTTGTTGCCAACAACGACGAAAGTGAACGTATCTGCATTTTTATTGTTCGCTTCTTTCTTGAACTTGGATATCCAATACATAACGTTCTTGAAACTACTCAGATCGTTTGCTGCGTACATTAGAAGACATATGTCGACATCTTTGTACTCTTGTGATACTTCTCCAAATTCTTTAACGGCGACGGTGTCAAACACGTTTAACTCGTATAGCTTGTCGTTGACACGTACAGATTTGCGCAAGATACCTTTGCTTACATTTTCTCACGTATTCCCCACGAATTTCCATACAACTGATGTTATCCCAACGCCTCGTTCGCCGAGAATTAATACTTTGATCTGCACACGCTCGTTGCCGCTTGAAAAATCTGTGCTTGCGGATGANAATTGATGTTTTCTCAACTCCTCGATCGACGAGAATTAATACTTTGATTTGCACACGCTCGTTGCAGCTTGAGAGATCTGTGCTTGCCGACGACATCTTCGACGTACTGTTTGAACTGGTGTTTCGTATTAGTGTTTCTTACTGGTATTTCATACAAGTATTTCGTACCATTAGCGAACTGTCTTGTTTCCGTCGCGAGGCCCTTATATAGGCTCGGATAAAGTTGGTAGGGATGAATTTCGGGTTAGGATAGGTCGAAATCTTTATATATTGACCAGTGAGGTGTCACGTCATTTTTTATTATGCACGGCACTAAACCGAGGAAAAAAATCTCCGTATTTTGTACCCTTCGAACAAAACAAATGGATCGCTTTTTTTTGTTTCCTTCGAACAAAACAAATGTACCTTTCCCATTTTTTTTCTACGAAACGTAATCGTAATTTAACGATTCGTAAATCGTTATTTAACGGTTATTTAATGAATGTTTCATAAAATGAAGGGAAAAAAAGAGTAAGAAAAAAAAGAAAAAGTGAAATGGGAGAAAAAAGACAGGAAAAAGAGGAGGAACGAATTATGTGTGAATATTGTGCCAAAAGATTACACTCACATTGGAATACGATATGATGAAATAAACGAATTCCCGTTCTCTGGACGTAACAAAATAACATCTTCACGTCACGTGCGCGTCTGACGATAGTACGTACTCCACGCAGAAAATTCAGATTTTAATAACACTTTGCACATGTGTAGGACAATCAAAAAGATGAGTTTTGCAATTTCCCGCTGGCTTGCGGAAAAATGGATTTATTTTGTCATACTTCGCGCACTTGAACGCTCGCGGTTAGATATCTGCAAGTAAAATCAGCTGCGGCCTACTTCCTCGGGCGGTGAATTAGTCGTTATAAAGCGAGCTTTTAATTCTTAACCCGGAGGAACGCACATATTTTCCTCGCAATTTGTCTTACACGTCCCGAGCGAGGAATGTTCAGTACCCGAGTATCTAACATAAGCGGTGTGATCGGGTCTAGTGACCGACCGCGCAATTATAATGACGTGAACATGAANAATATTTTCCTTGCAATTTGTCTTACACGTCCCGAGCGAGGAATGTTAAGTACCCGAGTATCTAACATGAGCGGTGTGATCGGGTCTAGTGACCGACCGCGCAATTATAGTGACGTGAACATGAAACATTCAAATCGTTTTAAAATAAACATATATATATGTATATGTAAAAAGAGTGTGTATATACCACGTGTATGCATAAGTTTTTTTCTGTTTAATTAAGAGATGGCGCCAGCAAAAACTACGCAGCGTATTAATTTGACACATACGTCATTTTGTTCGTCTGACATTTAGAACTACAAACANCACTGCAGACGATCGGCGAGGATTTCTGGGGTCTCGATAAAAACACGCCCTTAAGGGGCGAAGAACCGATGGAAGCGACTTCGGTCTTGACGTTTGAGACTCATTTAACAGCAGTTGCGGCCACTTCGACCGGCGATTACACCGTTGTTTTCGTAGGCATTAATAAGGGGCATCTCAAGAAGGTCAGTGCTCAAAATCAATTTACCCGATAATTCGATATCCACGATTCGATTTATCTTTGATAAGACATGATTGTCGTTTCCGAAAGTTTACTAAGCAAGTAAATCTCGGTGTATTTTAAAGAAGGCAACGTTAAATGTAACATAATTAAATCATAAAATTCTCGTTAGAAATCGAGAATCTACATTTTTTATCGGATTATCGACTATGATTGAATATCACCAGTTGTAGTGATTACTCGGCAAATTAATTAACGTATTCGTTACATTCAACAAAGAGAAGAACACGGTGCCGAGAATCGTCAAATTGTTCAGCAAGCTCGACGTTATAATATTTTCATTCGGCGTAGAGATTGAATTACGTAAAGAGGAATCTCGCATAATCGATCATCGTTGCCACGTCTATCTCATAATTATGTAGAAAATCGCGATGTAATTACGACGGACAGATAAAAAAGGAGACAGAGAGAGAAAGAGAGAGGGAAAGAGAGGGTGGAATTAACTGACGCCATCGACGTTTAAAAGTCGACGATTGGCGAAAGATCTCTCACATATCGATTCAATGTCGGCATTGCCGGACGACTCTCCGTTCTCCGTCCGCAGCCGAATCTCTTCAACGCCGGAAGCGAGGAGTTCAACAATCCTGAATTGAACGGTCGAAGCTGGAAATCAAATTGCAAAGTTCAGTAGCCGCATTCGCGCGCGCAAACACGTACACATCGCTCACTCGCGCGCTCACATTATCTCGGCGAGACACACGCCCGGGTACTCTCCTCTCTCGCATGTTTATCGAGGTCTTCCTCGATAATCGTGGAGCATGATCGTTAAATTAATCGCGACCGCCGCGTGATTACCGCGGTCAATCAAACGCCGGCGCGAAGCATAAGCGTTACAACGAGCCATGTAATTGGCCGCGCGATAGGCGGAATCGTTCGGCGGCCCACTTCGAAAAAAAAAACAGAAAAAAAGCACGTTCTTGCGGCGAGGTTCGAGGATCGTGGATAGCGCATTATCGTCCATCGCCATTAAAACAATCCCCTAGGAGATGTTCATAGGGAAACAATTGCGTCGTTAGTAAGATCGCCGCTCGAGAACGGCTCGCGGTCCAAGCTGGATTTCTGCGCTTCCCCCCCCCCCCNCAATCCATCGTTTCTTCCCCGTATTCTTAGCGGTAGCTGTTAAACGGTCGGAACGTGAACCGGAAAATACGACGTCCAATAAAATTTCGAAACACAGGGCTAAGAAATATCGTATCGGTTCGCTGGAAAAAATATCGTTCTCTTTGTCAAACGGCGCTGGCCTGTCGAGGACTCGATATGACGTTTTACGACTGCCGATATACTAAAATTTTATGTGTCATCTGCCCCTCGAGGTCTCTCTCTCTCTCTCTCTCTCTTTCTCTCTCTCTTTCTCTCTGGGAAGAACCGAAATTGGCTCTCTGGCAACTCTTTTTTTTCCATCGACAGGGGAAAATCACAAGATATTCCCGGGATATTTTAGCTACGCGATCCATTCATTTAGAATTAGTGTCTGATTATTCAACTCCCGCTTTTTTTAACGCTTACTCGCGATTCTGCGCTCGCNCTTTCTCTCTGGGAAGAACCGAAATTGGCTCTCTGGCAACTCTTTTTTTTCCATCGACAGGGGAAAATCACAAGATATTCCCGGGATATTTTAGCTACGCGATCCATTCATTTAGAATTAGTGTCTGATTATTCAACTCCCGCTTTCTTTAACGCTTACTCGCGATTCTGCACTCGCCGCGGGCTTCCGCTTTCAATCTATTCTGATAATGGGACCACCTTCGTCCGTGCAGATCGCGCTCTCGAAGCGGCATTTAAATCGGCACTCCGAGATCCAAATTTTCAAAGTCGAACTGCGGCTGATAAAGTTACGTGGCATTTCATACCCCCTTCAGCCCCACACTTCGGGGGGATATGGGAGGCCGGAGTCCGGAGCGTCAAGTATCATTTGCGCCGGGTTCTGAGAAACAATACTTTAACTTTTGAGGAATTTACTACGCTGTTGTGTAAGGTGGACGCGTGTTTGTATTCACGTCCGCTAGCACCTTTGTCTGATAGTCTCGATGATTATGAGGCTCTCACTTCGGGACATTTTCTAATCGGTTCCGCGATCACCGCGAGTTCTGAGCCATCGCTGCTGCAAATCAACGAAAATAGTCTGTCACGCTGGCAACTTCTTCGTCACATTACGGAGCGATTTTGGAAACTTTGGTATAGCGACTACGTCAATACACTCCAGTAGCGAAACAAATGGCGAAAGATCAGGCCAGCAATTATAAAAGGTCAGCTCGTGTTGCTCCGAAATCCCGCCTTGCCTCCANCATAAAAGGTCAGCTCGTGTTGCTCCAAAATCACGCCTTGCCTCCATGCAAGAGGGAGCTCGGACGCATCATTCATTGTCATCAGGGTTCCGATGATTTAACACTCGTAGTAACGGTTAAAACCGCGCGTTCTGAGTACCGACGTCCTATCGGAAAGTTATGCGTTTTGCCGGTCGAATGCGATGCGACACCCTCGAAATAATACCTCGATGCGANTATTAAGTTCTTTATATTATCAATTTTCCATTTTTTCTTTTTTTTTTGTACTGCGTTATCGTTAGTTTAAGTGCGTTCTGCTGGATCTTCGATCGGGTTGAAGCTACCGCTTCAAGGCGGGCGGCATGTTCAAAATTCTAATTAAATTCAAACGGAAATCGTTAATGTTATCATGCTCATCATGTGAGCCGAGCATGATGCGGCAAACGATCGCTAAACAATAACACGCGGATTGCTAACAACAACGNAAATCGTTAATGTTATCATGCTCATCATGTGAGCCGAGCATGATGCGGCAAACGATCGCTAAACAATAACACGCGGATTGCTAACAACAACGCAAGTAAATATGGAACACTCGTGTCTCATCACGTGTTCGGGTATAAGAACACTTAATTGTCATGTTGGATCAAAAACATTGCCACAGTAGAATATGTTCGAAAAGACTTCGTCCGATCGAAGGTCGATCAATTTATTCGTTCCGCTTGAAAAAAAAACGAACGGATATCGGTATATAAACTGGGTGCCTTGAGAGCACCGAGAGACCGTTGAAAAAACGTTAAGCGAACTCTCAGCGAGAGAAACTTTTCGAATAGAAATTAGAACACGCTGTTCCGTTCTAATTTTTCGCGTATCTCGGCTCGCTAAGGGTCGACCGTCCGTGCAAGACATCAATTTCACGTTTTTCTTCATCTTGTTGCGAGACATCTTTCGCGGCCTTGTTACTACTTCGCTAGTGATTGTCGGTTTATCATTTAATCATCATTGTCATTCTTGAACGTTGTAATCGTCGACTGGAATCGTGTTGCGTCTTGTAACCGCGGTTGCGCGTGGCACACGAAAAGGAAGAACATCATCACGCCTCGCATTGTAAAGGATAGATCGCCATTCTTTCGCGACAGAAGAATAAACCATTGCACAAACGCAGCTCGATTTCAAAGAATTTCAATCACCACACCGATCCTTCCTTGCATTCCGTGCCCTGCGCTGGGCAGATCCAGCGGAGCATTGCACGCGAGAAAGTGAGTGCATTCACTCACAAACACAGTAAATAGGTAAACCAATCGAACGTTAACAAATATATAACAATATTATTGCGAATCGCGGACAGGACCGCTGAAATGCTTATGCAAAAATACCGATATTTCCATTTAAGTATTTCGATACTTTAACGCTACCGTTCTCCCCACTTGTTATCTAGAAGCTAATAACTTTACGGCACTCCATTTCTACTGCGCAGAATCCAGCAGTTATCGACCTTTGAAGCACAGCAATGTTGATTATTAATGTCGGCGTTTGTTGAAGGTAACGACTATATATGTATGCGTGTGTGGTTCGAAATATGAAATTTACCATTTTTTCGTTAATGAAAAGCAACTTTTATCGCTCATTTGGCTGTTGTACTACGTGATTACGGTTTCCACTTATTTGATCGATCCACTGGAAGTTTGGCTCTTAATTACTGGCTGACGCACCGCGGTGGGAACGTGAAAGACCCGAAATTTGCTTAGAAGGGCTAATTTGTTCTGGCGTATAATGTAGAGGATTAACTTTCGGACTTCGTTAGGCTGTACTTTCCGTGTTTTGATTTATCATGTCACTTTCAGTGCTTGCGCGGAAACACGAAGTCGGAGAAAAGGACTTTCGTTTCTTCGAAACCTTCGGACAAATGAAGATTCCTCTTTTGGGATATTTAAAAGTTCGAAAGGGTAAAATCTTGATGCTTTCACGTGTGACGCGTTTGTATAATAAATATTGTGTGCGCAATCTTGCGCGAATAGAATAAAAGGGAAAGAGAATCTTCGGTTAATTGTGATGCTCGTTTCCAAAGTTTCGCATCATCTGACCCGCGGAGGGTGTTGTGAAAAGCCACACGACGTTTTTCATCGAGAAGAAAAGTTAATGAGACGCGTTTCTCGCGAGACCGCGAGAAATGTTTTCGCGAAATGCGAAAAAGGAGAACCGCGTCGTGTCACGAATACACGCCCTAGAAAGCAGAAAGAAGTCTATCGTTCCTGATTGGCTGGTTAACATTCTGACGTGCGTTGATTCTTCATTCGCTTTGTAACAGCCGGAAATGATGAATAAATAAAGGAATATTTAACGAGAAAGAGAGGGAAAGACTGCAATCAATTAGAGCAATAACAAAAATGACCGAAGTGGTTTATTAATGTGTTTGTGCAAATGTGTCAAATTTTTGTAGATTCAAATATACATTCAAAGAAATGACTTAGTAATAGCAGTTAAATCTCATTAGCCAATTCAAATTTTGCTGTCATTTTGCTGTTATCGTTAAACGTTGACTATTAGAAGAAAAATGCATTTGCGCGGTACGACTTTATTGCTGAAATTATTAGCACAAATAAACTAAGATTGGCTAGCTGTGCTTTCTCTCTGGTTGTGCTATAATAGACAATACGAAACACGTTTATATTAATCGAGGAGATGGTGTTTAGTACCTAAGATGATTAATTTACGATTCAAATGTCTCGGGTTTGAATCGATCAATATTTAAATATGTTTCTCAGATACGGTATAGCATTGAATCAAATGCATGGCTAAATTTCAGACAAAGTCATTACATATTGACACCTTCAGGATAGTTTCTGTTTAAGAAAAGCAATCGATTTCTAACCGAAAATGAGAATATTATTTTAGTACGTTCCAGCTAATGTTTTTTTTCACTCTGTAGCATCTGAATCCGAATAGCTGATAAATTTGTTCCCATTTCGAAGATTCTGTTTTAGCCGCCACAGTTAGATTTTAACTCCTCTGATTAATTCTTTGTCCGAGTGTACGTAAATTGCCTTGTATGAATAAGAGTATATTCTTAAATCCTTAATATTTGCATAAATCATACGCTCCTATTATTTTATCGTATTTTCGTCAACGTACTTCCTACCGAGTCTAGGTTTCGTCTTTCCTCGAACAAAGGGAACGCAGGGAAATATATTTCCAGCTAAGTTTGGGCGAAAGAACGCAAGCAACTTTGTCGAAGATTGACCCAAGAGTTCGCTCGGACACGAGTTTTCCTCGTATCATTTTAAATTTACTTTCCGGTTTTACCAAGTTTGGAGCCGGCGTAGCGACCGAGTAAAGTTGATATACGTTCGCGCGGACTTCCCAACCGGACTATCTTCTCGATCTGTCAATCCGTCCGTGTTCAGGACGTCTTTATCGTTACCTGGAAAGAGCAGCGCTTACCTGGCCGTCGTTTTCTCGTATACACTCTACCGCAAAGCTGCTTGAAACCTTTTGGAGAAGTTCTCCGTCAGCTCCGTGTTTTCCTCGTCATGGCCGTCTATTTCGCCTCGAAACTCGATTCTTACGCGCCTGTTAACCATCTCCTGGCTGGTCCTTTTATGGTCGCGAGATCGTGTCCTATGATCGACTTGCAGAAATGAGAGGAGCGTGACGGCGAAATAAGTGGTGATGGATCACGGAGAGGGAGAGAGAAAAAGTGAACGGTTGGCGGGGAATATAAAGCAGAATGTGGATCCAGATCGGATGAGGGGCGAAG
>NW_014556323.1:8847-11263 GCF_001313825.1 Dinoponera quadriceps
GAAACAACGAGGAAATTTCATTGCGCTCAGGCGGTCGATGTGTGCGGCGAGGCTGAGAGGTAGGAGGGATCGCGGGGGCGAGATTTATCGAATTTTTGAAATACCCATGCACTCGGCGTATCGAAGCAGACGTTTCCATTTCTCTACGGCCTTCTATCTATCTCGCTTTTTTTCCGCTCGCACTTTACTTTCCGTTCCGGCTACCACCATCACCGGTCCTCGTGCTCCCCTATTTTCACGCCCTTCTATCCTTCCTCGATCCGACACCTCTTTCACGCGCTTTCCCGGTATACACCCTCCCCCCGTTGTCTGGGCGTCCTCTTGTTTACACTCGAGCGCCGGCTCGGCTCGCGCACGCGCAGCCAATGATTCCCGATTTCTCAATTCCGCGGCTACCTGCAGGCAAAATGCCTCTCCGAGGTGTGAACCCGAAAGATCCCCGGACGCAAACACAGTCCCAGAAATTGAAAATCGAATATCTCAGGGGACGGGTATGTACGGGGATTGTTGTTTGTTCGTATTCTCCTGAAATGTGATCTTGAAACTTGGCGATCAATGAAAATTACCTGGCCGGGATGTTTCGTAATCAAGATCGACACGAGGAATATTTGTCCGCGCGTTATTTTCGCGCCCACCGAGACTGATAAATATTTGTTCCATATGAAAGAATACCGCGCGGAGTTTTGAGTGCACATAAAAATATGTTCGCAAACATATTCGAAATATTTGTCGCAAACAAGTTCCGGTGTGGTGTCTACGCCTAAATTCAATAGAGAAACTGGCAGAACAGTTTAACATTATTTCTTTGTGTTTTGCTAACCGGTCAAGTTTCATCGAACTTGAAACGAGAATCCGGCTTATATACGTTTCTTGCGTATTGCGCATTCTTGCGTATTGCGTACTTTAGCCGCACAAAACCGAACTTTTCAATCACACTTGCCTTTACATTTTTGCTTGAATTTTTACTTTTTATATTTATGTTAGTGGAAAATCCCTCGGCCTTTCTATCGCGAAGAAGAAAGGTTTCATTCGAGTATTATTTTTTCATGACCTCCCATGGTATCCCCCCGGGATGATTTTAATCCCCTGATCTCACTTCGCCGATTGCACCAGATTTGCCGAACTTCGCGTTGCAATGCGACGGAAGAGAGCGGGGGGAGTGGAGGACGGATGCATGGAAAAGATCCGTTCCCCTCCTCAAACGATTGAAAATCAGAAGAGCCCCTTCGCGACGTGGTGTTTGTCTTCGGGGCATCTTCGAGCTCGTCCGTCTGATTCCCTCCCTCCCACTTGTGCAGTTTTCTGGGTCCATTGTCCGGACTCAGTTTGTTTGGTCTCCAATGGCTCCTTTAAGGAAATTGTTCTCCGTGAGCCGGAAAGAACTGCGGAGCAACTATGTAATAATTGACTCGGGAAACGATGAAACTGTCGCAATTAATTTTCGCTCTTGGAGGCGATTCCGTTTGACAAAGGAAACGAAGAGGGAACTTCGTCCCTTCATTCTCCCTGCCCCTGCGCCGTTTCATCCCATTCTATCGATTCGACCCGCGAGTTTTAATCCGCCGATTTCCGATGTAATTACCCGATGTCATTCACTCGCCGTTTCTCGGAAACGTGTACGGCGTGATGAGGTGTAGACTGAAATTGCGTTTGTCCGTAAATCCGAGTTAATTCAGCAGTTTTAACAGCTCGTGCAATCGCGCTGCTTGACATTATTACTTAAACATTTCACGTGTTCGCTCGAGTCTCATAAATAACTCCCGACGAAGCCGGCGAATATTTGCATTTGTCTTCGCCGTGTGCGGAGAGTGCATTAAGCATTTAAGCTGGAAACATGAAAATAAGCTGCTCTTCAATAAACGATGCTATTCTCTATCAACAATAACGAGTACGTATGCTCGATTGAATTCCCGTTCCACGCGCGAGAATATGTTTCGAGATAAGGTGGAAAGTTGCTGGCGAGATTCAACGTCCGATATACCCGTCCGAACGGAACGATGATTCTCCAAATATGTCCGAGCGTATTGAAATCCAGACGAAATTGTCATAATCCGAGACGTAACNGTGATTACTTAAACATTTCACGTGTTCGCTCGAGTCTCATAAATAACTCCCGACGAAGCCGGCGAATATTTGCATTTGTTTTCGCCGTGTGCGGAGAATGCATTAAGCAATTAAGCCGGAAACATGAAAATAAGCTGCTCTTCAATAAACGATGCTATTCTCTATCAACAATAACGAGTACGTATGCTCGATTGAATTCCCGTTCCACGCGCGAGAATATGTTTCGAGATAAGGTGGAAAGTTGCTGGCGAGATTCAACGTCCGATATACCCGTCCGAACGGAACGATGATTCTCCAAATATGTCCGAGCGTATTGAAATCCAGACGAAATTGTCATAATCCGAGACGTAAC
>NW_014556323.1:11303-12518 GCF_001313825.1 Dinoponera quadriceps
CAATAAACGATGCTATTCTCTATCAACAATAACGAGTACGTATGCTCGATTGAATTCCCGTTCCACGCGCGAGAATATGTTTCGAGATAAGGTGGAAAGTTACTGACAAAATTCAACGTCCGATATACCCGTCCGAACGGAACGATAATTCTCCAAATACGTCCGAGCGTATTGAAATCCCGACGAAATTATCATAATCCGAGACGTAACTTCCTGTCGTTACGTCTACTTACTGCCTTTCCATTCCCTCAATTCTTCCTCCAAGACCCTATCCTCGGCCCTCTCGAACCCCACGTTCAGTCATTTCGCGCACGTTGAAAGAAATCCGTGCCGGCCAAAAGAATCAAAAGCCATCGCGGAAACGTCTACGCGACGGGTATCGGGACCGAACACGTATGTCGAAACGAGTACCGGAACACGCGCGCACAGGATATCGGTGACGCGAATTGCGCGGAGTCGGAAGTGCGGCAACAACTTTCCACAGATGNATATCCTTGGTCCCTCTCGAACCCCACGTCCAGTCATTTCGCGCACGTTGAAAGAAATCCGTGCCGGCCAAAAGAATCAAAAGCCATCGCGGAAACGTCTACGCGACGGGTATCGGGACCGAACACGTATGTCGAAACGAGTACCGGAACACGCGCGCACAGGATATCGGTGACGCGAATTGCGCGGAGTCGGAAGTGCGGCAACAACTTTCCACAGATGCCACGGGAATATCCGAAAGCACGGGGAGGCCCGGCGAATTACATTATTCGTTCTCCAGCGGAAAGGCCTCGCAGGTACCGCAAATATTCCAACGGCGATACCGCCCGGTCCTTATTTTCGCTCTTTCTTTCTCTCTCTCCCTTCCTCCCCTTCCCATCCTTCGCCCTCCCTGTCATTAATCCTGCTCGAACCTANTGCCCTTGTTCCCAGGGGCCGGCCCAAGAGAAATTATGAACGAAACGAGGACCGTGGAAAAAAGACCAAATGTGTTCGTCCGCATCCTCGTTTCCGAGCGCGCGCGCACAGCGCAATAACGGTAATAATAGAGGAGAGGGTGAACGAGGCGATGGGGTGTGTGTTATTATTTCAGAAACTTCCCCCAAAACTTCCCCTGCTTTAACGTTATCGCGGATCCGTTCGTTGGGAGAAAAATAATATACTAACGCGTAGAAGGACAACCGCCGACACGTGTCCGACTTCCTCAACTCGGTAGGCCAAACTCTTTAC
>NW_014556324.1:0-965 GCF_001313825.1 Dinoponera quadriceps
ATGGTTTCCGATAGTTTCGCTATCGCTGCTATAAACGTCAACGGCACACGCTGTTAAACACAGGAAGCGCCATGCGATGGTTAATTATCACTGTAGAGAAGCCAACGGTCTCTCGATCCCACTCCGTATCACGATGATACGGGCATCGTTTCGCCAGAACGACCGACCAATTGATAGATCGATTAATCGTTCGTTGTCGCTCACAGCCGCAGGACCGCGGCAGGATTCAAGTAAAATGCGTATATTAATTAAGGTATCGAATGCGTTGGCAATTAGTCGGTCTCGAGTAAATAGTACCAATGTGGAAAACCCTCCGTGGAAGGAGATTATAACGTAATATCTAAACTCGTCGCGACGTCGAATGTCCCGGAAACCTGTTAATTACGGAAAGCTACGTTAATTAAGCGGAAGGGTAAACGTCGGTAACGTCATCCGTTCCTCTAAGGCTGATATATTCGAAGAATGGAAAAAGACAGAGAACGCTATAAAATAGAATATTACGTTCTATAGCACATAATATATTCTATCGTAACGATATATAAAATATAAGCATCAAAAGTACAGGCGGTTGTCACGTAAAAGTACAATACGAAAAGAGATGGAAATAAACTTACAGTCGGTAAAAGTGAAAAAAAATTAATAGTAATTAAAATAAAATACAAACGTTAATGTAGAAGAGCACCCAGATCGAAAAGGAATAAAAAGGAAAATTGGTAAATGAAGGAGATGGAATGAGTGATAATGGATGAGACGAGAAATGAATATTAATGAAACGCGGAATATTATGTAAATGATAAGCAGTAAAAGTTCAGGAGCTCTGCATATAAAATATTTAAATGCTGCGAATATTCGAAGAACGTTAGTGAAAGATTTTTCTACGTCCAATTTCAGTTAATAATGTTGTAATAACGATTCGTGTAGAAATAAAGACATGTATAAATCATTCAAGCAAAGGATCGAAGATG
>NW_014556325.1:0-729 GCF_001313825.1 Dinoponera quadriceps
TTTCGTTTACTACAATCAGAATGCTATATGAATTCAGCGTGATTTATTCGAATTTGTGATTCTGAAGGATGAGATAACGTTATTTCTGTGAAATATATTTGTATAATGTATTGTTGTATCGTACAATAATGCAGAAAAGATGGAAAATTTTTTAATTCATGATGAGACTGGAAGGGACTCAATACAAGCGTCTCGATTATATTGAGAAAAATATCCGAAGAGAAATCATCCTTCTAGACAACGTTTTAATCGCATAATTCAATTGTTTATAAAACGGGTAGTATTAAATCACTGAAAAGAAAGCAATCAAAGCCTGTTATTGGAGAAGATGCCGAAACTTTTGTACTAGCTACAGTCAATACAATTAATCTTACTACATGTTGTCGAAAAATTGCACTTCACNACATTTTACAATTCTTCGAACACTTCCAAATCAAGTGTACACTGAATATTGCACCGTCATAAATTTCATCCGTTCCGCATTTCCTTACATCAGGAGCTTCATGGTAACAACATTGAGAATCGTGTTGCTTTTTGTAAATGGGTACTGCAGCAAATATAAAGGAACGGAAATTTTGTTTACGACGTTCTCTTTACTAACAAAGCTACTTTTACCAGCCAGAGACAACTGAATATACATGATATGTATTATTGGTGTACTAAAAATCCGAAATTGCTCTGATAAATCGAACATCAGGATTCATGCAGCATAAATGAGTAGCACAAAAG
>NW_014556326.1:0-1782 GCF_001313825.1 Dinoponera quadriceps
TATAGTTCAATATAAAAGTTAAACCAAATCTCAATAGGCATAAAGTGTAAATATCTCCACTGTCGTTTGACACAGACCAAAATCTGAAATGTGATCACGCATTGAGGATTTTCAATTTTTTCAGTGTCAATATGTTGCAATGGTCAGATACTTGTCAAAACTATGTTTCTGATAATGTATTACACTAGGTTAAGCTTGAAAAACTTAATGGCTACTTGTTTTCATTTAGAAGTAATCGGGCTTTCCTTAGTTTCAGCAATAGTGATTGCTGTTTCACGTGANCACTTGTTTTCATTTAGGAGTAATCGGGCTTTCCTTAGTTTTAGCAATAGTGATTGCTGTTTCACGTAATGTTATGTTAATAGTACACAATATTACAAGTGTTTTTCGCCAATTTTTGATGCATTTAAGAACCACGCTTATAAGCAAGTGGTTATTTATCGTATTAATTTTACAATTTTATCGTTCTAATTTCTATATTTGATTATTTTTCATCTTCCATCTCGTTGTTATATATGTTACTTACAAAGAGCTTTCACTCGTCATTTTCGAGTCAGACAACTACCAACTAAACAAGCGATATTCAACTTATTTAGATGGTGGTTATCTGACCCGAAAATGACGAATGTAAGCTTTTTGAGTTAGTACAATTGATCGTTGATTTTGTAGATAAAATTGGATTATTTTTATTCGTTGCTCCGTCGTGANTGTTAGTACAATTGATTGTTGATTTTGTAGATAAAATTGGATTATTTTTATTCGTTGCTCCGACGTGAATTTCTCTATAACGATTCTCCAAGGATAACAAATAATTTGAAAAAAAATTTTCAAAAAATTAATAGCAAAAAAGTTATTATAATTTTAAATGGTCTAATAACTTTTTGATCTTTATAAGCTTTTTTTCTTATTCCGATGNCGGACACTCTATGTATTTTCTGCATCTTCTCTGCTGTTCTTTGTATCTATTTCTCCTTTTACGCAGTCAGCACTTTGGAAATATTCATTTTTCAAGACAATTAGCACTGCGCATTTACGTATCATTATGCATTTATAATAAAGGGAATGTACAAGAAATTAAAAATTTGTCACATAATATTATTTTTTAAGAATACGTAAGTAGACGACTGTTCATCGAAACATGTTAAAAGTGTGAAGAATTCTCTGATAAAGGTAAATACACGCGCGAATATTTACATCTAGACAAAAGGCAAATATTTGATAATATTCGTAAATGATACATTTGATAGGTATATGAAGAAATGTTTCAACATTGTTTCTCGCATTTGAAAGGTAATCAAATATCCCAAATAATCGCGAAACGCACCCGTCATAAAATAAAGTGTTACAATTATTTTCTTTCAATGACAGTAAGCTACATAATTTTCTCTCGCACGTTAATTTTCGAAGCACATTATAAACGTTAATATATTGTTGATTGAACTTTCTTTCAATGGTTTGGATGAACTGTCTTCTTTTCAATGTATCGAGCTTCTGCAAAAATTGGCGCATATTGGACATACTGTCATATGTTCGATACACACCCCCAGTGCGAAAATATTTCAAAAATTTGACCACGTCTACGTCATTACTGCAGGACAATGCATTTACAAAGGCAGTGCGTGCAACCTAGTGCCATATCTACAAAGCGTGGACATAGAATGTCCGAGACATTACAATCCCGCAGATTTCGGTAAGTTTACAAGAATGTGAAAAAACAACATTACATTCAATTATAAATTACTCTAAATTACACTGATTTCTGCTAATATTGTACGCCCAAAA
>NW_014556327.1:0-206 GCF_001313825.1 Dinoponera quadriceps
AATGGACCAAACAAAAAACAACAAAAGAATTTTTTTAATGCGAAATGTCACCTTTCCAACAAGCATAAATCTGAAATTGTTTGATCGATACTTTACGAGATATCGATCACTACAGCCATCTACTGAAAAAATAATGGATTTCTTTTTCCCCAACTTAATATATATATATACGAGGTCTGTTCAAAAAGTATCGCGAATTTTGTGTT
>NW_014556328.1:0-1038 GCF_001313825.1 Dinoponera quadriceps
ACAACAGCTGTTGTTGCTAAACAAACACGTATCGGAAAAATTTGCGAGATCGGCATAAAAGATCTCGCCGCCATGGCATCGACACCGATTCCATCGGAGTCAGCCGGATTGAAAAATCGAAGTTGCTTCAGATCCCGATCCCTAGGTCGAGGGACCGCGACGGTGTGTACGCCGTCATCGCTGTGGGTACGCAGCTGAACTCGACATCCTTCCGTCCGGAAAGATCATGGTAGTGTATTCGCTGTCCCACCTGTGGATGTCGCGGGCACCGGACTCCAAACTTCCTTTTCGGGACGGTGTGTTCGCCGTCTCCACCGGGTGATCCCGGCCCTCTTGCTCGTGGCGGACTTGAACATCGGGACGAGTAGGGGTGGTGTTTTCGCCACCTCTGTCGAGTGTTCTCGACCTCGCCCGCCTCATTCCGGCCACCGGGCCTTGCGCCTCCGGGGCATGCGAACGCCCCGGATTATCGTTCCGAATTCCGTGCCGCGAAATTAACAAACGATGCGCGTCTATCCGTCCGCACCTCACCGGAGGTGAGGATCATCCGTCGAATCCGATAACCGCCGCGAACCGCGAAAATACCGCCGCCCGCTGCACGTCGTCCAGGCTCGCCCGACCGAGTCCACCGATACCTGTAAAGGAGCACGATACCGCGTGCCCTCCGCTCCGGGGCTCGGCCGACGCGAGCACTCCACGTGCAGCGATCACCTCGTACCACGACACCTCTATCCGCAGGTGCATCCCGTCGTATGCATTCCGATGCAAACCGAGAACTTTAAACGTCGGGACAACACGCGAACCGTGACATAAGTGCGCCGAAATAATAACACCGCGCCCGCTCTCCGCTAACACCGCGAGCGTCACTAAGCGTCTGCTACACATAGGTTCCGCGAAGGCCGTTACGCCAAAACGCCGACTAAGTCGTCGACAAAGTAAACACGGGATTCCGTAGCTGACTATTGCCGCAATGTTTACCGCCTAAAGAGATAGGATTAAAAGCACGGCTCGCGGCTATAGCATCTGTACAAAATAATT
>NW_014556329.1:0-4281 GCF_001313825.1 Dinoponera quadriceps
CTAGCGGTTTCGGCGTTAATACACGTAAACTCCGACCCGGAGTCGATTAAAATTAAAAACTGGTCGTTGCCGATGGCTACGGTAACGTGCGGCCGAGGTTCATATTGGATGTTGATCGGGTGGGCCGGTCGTCGCCGGGTGCGGCGCCGGCCCCGCGATCGTTTCCCGCTGTAGGGTGGCACTCGCAGGTTAATACGCCATTCTTCCCGCACTGGCAGCAGAATTTTCTCGCCGGTCTTTGGCATTGGAGTGTCGTATGCGCGCGCTGCTTATAACGCCAGCAGCAAATGCTCCGATCATAAGCGGTGGCGGCGGTAACGGGTGAACGAAGTGGTGTTACTCTCGCATTGCCTTCACGCCGTTCCTGTTTAATGGCCTCGAATTCCATCGCTTTTAGACGAAGATCCTTTACAGATCGTACACCGTAAATACGTACGTACAACTTATAGTCTGGCTAAAAGCTTTAATAAAACTGAAGGAGGCATTCTTCTTCGGAATAGCTGGCTGCCCGACGCATCTTTGTTAATAATTCGGTCTCCAAGTGGGTATATGCTTTCTCCGGGTTTTCGTACGCGTTCTCCGACTTCTCTTATCAAAAGTGCTTGATAACATTGCGGTAGATATTGTGAGTGAAACTCGCGTTCAAAATCGGCCAAGTTGCGCCATGAGGTACGATCGTTTCGGTACCAGAGGTTACTTTCTTTGCGGAGAAGCTCGGGTAATCCCCGGAGGAAATCTTCTCTGGAAAACCTATATCCCCCGTTCAGTTTCTCTGTTCTTTCCAGGAATGCCAGTAGGTCGCGTCCATCAAATATGCATCCCCATGTGCGCATCTGGGATAATACTGTCGCTACATCTGGCGGCAGATACGTAAAAGCTGACGGAAGGAAGGAGCTTTATTCTTGCGGGCTCTTTGGGATCATAGCCATTTCGATGGTGGTCCCGCGGTTGTCCAGGACGTACGCGGAAAATTTATCAGGTGACCGGTAGCTAAAGACGCTTAAGCGCTGACGTAATTCGTCGAACCCTTTTTTGGGGTCGAAACGTAGCGCGCGCAGGTGCTCAACTAATTGTGCTTTCCGGCTGGAGTAAATGCACGCACACATTTATTTAATTGCGTCTTCTCCCTGTCTTCCTGTCTCCAGTAGTTACCTTCACTCTTACTCAGGATAATTGCTCCTGCACATTCTCTCTGGTTTGAACAATTAATCGTTCAGCACGGTTTCTATTCGGGTGCCATTTTGCGACCACCCTCTGGTTTTTAGGTTCGGCTTGGACTGTTTGGACAGTCTCTGGTCGGGATAGGGCGGTCGTTCGGTACGGTTAATCGTGTTTTTTATCTGTTGCGATGTCCTTTAATTCCACGGTGTCAAAAGGATATCCGGCCGAGAACTGGTAGTTCAATTCCTTGGGATTGCTCGCCGGTTTGCCAAACGTACTTAAGAATGTGTGTGTGTGTGTGTGTGTGTGTGTCAGCGACTCTCAGTGTGTGGCAGCTTGAAGCGCCCGTCACAAGAGCGGTAACCCTCGAAAGGGCCCTATCGCGGGTAGGGTGGCGCGCTCCTCGTGAGCGCCTATTTAAGTCGGCGAGTTTGTTTTCTGTTGTAATACAGCGGAGACCGCGCGCCGCGGACGCGCGGAGATTATCGAGGCGAGCCTCGCGTCCCGTTCATGTGTGTAGCCCCGCTCTGAATGGCGGCGAGAAGCAGACGAAGTACAAACCGCTGGTGAAGGAGCAGAGGTCATCCGAACCTACTGCCGGACCCCGATGGATTCGCCTTACTTTAATCCTTGTCAGCTATTGAGGAGCCGCTAACGGCACCGCCTAGGCTGTCGTGTTCCGTTCCCTCGGCAGCGGTAAAGCCGGCAGACCGAGGAGCAGAGGATGAACAACCAGCCGAAGCCGCGGTACCGCTGCAAGCAATCGGGGCAGGAGGTGAGACAACGGGCCACGAAAGCTAATCGCCGCTGCCGTCGGTAAAGATCCGGCTGCCGAGGAGGGACGGATTTCGGAGTTACAAGGTAAGGGGGGGGGACCCGCTTAAAATCAGCAGGTCACCCCGACGGAGGGAGAGTACTTCTTGGTGCGCAGCAAACAAGATTTAGTGGAGAGAACAAGTTGATGCTAGTGAGAAAGAGAGAGAGAGAGAGAGAGAGAGAGAGAGAGACCGAGTTACCGCGCGAGCCGGAATCCGATTGAGGAGAAAGCGAGAGAGGAAGAAAGATAGGGAGGAGGACGAGCGACTCTCAAGAGCCCGCCGCCGAGAGCCCGAAACTGTAAGACCGCCAATCCGCCTTCGTTTTTTTTTATATAGTAGAGCGCCGCGGGGAAATCACCCCGCGGGTGTAGCGTGTCGCGCCGTCCTCTCCCCCTTGGCTTGGCGGCCGCTTGAAAGGCTAACTACACTACCAGCGGACACCGCGGGTTCGCCGCGGCCCGGACCATAAAGGAGAAATTTTATATCGCGAGGCACTATCATTGAACGCATTTTACTTGCTCCGTTGTCGTAAAAGCCGAATAAAGACGTGCATTATATTATCGAAACCGTTATTTTTTTTTTATTTTATTTGCTGTCGATCCAGGTGTGACCCTACGAACCACTCCGCCTCCAACTTAACCCGGAGCTACCGGTTTCGTTCAGGACGAATTCGGGTTGCGGGTCCGAAGGGCGGACGGCTTCATCGACAGCGTAAGCTGTTGTTTCGTGGGTGCGACCGTTGCGCACCTGACGCCTATTCTATTTGAGAGAAAATAAGTAGAGACCAAAATCCAACTTCGCGTTTCGGGTTCGCCCGGCGGTCTTTGCACCGGCGATTCGGACAAGCCAAATCTAGAAATCTGGTCGCAGTGTGTGTATGAATGAGTAAGTAAAGGAGCGAAGTCTATGAATTTCCCCGTTATATTCGGATATATTAGGTTGGGGAAAAAGAAATCCATTATTTTTACGTGAACTTCAAGATTTTATTTAACATGTTTCGGATTGTCTGATTTGTGTCAAATATGCACCGTTTTGTTTTATAATTTGTTGCCATTTTAAAGGTAGCTTCATAATGCCTCTCTCATAGTAGGCTTGGTCCCTATTGGCAAAAAACTATAGTAATCTATTTTCACAATCTTCTCTTGATGCCAATTTTTTATCACTAAGGAAGTTTTGCAATGCAAGAAAAACATAGTAATTGCTTGGTGCCGAACTATATGGTGGACGCATCAAAACTTCCCAACCAATCTCCCGGAGTTTCTGGCGAGTCACTATAGACATGCCGTGGCCTGGCGTTGTCCTGATGGAACACAACACCTCTCTTGTTGACCAATTCTGGCCGTTTCTGGTCAATTGCTAGCTGCAAACGGTCCAGTTGTTGATATTAGAGATCCAAATTTAGTGTTTGGCCACATGGAAGCAACTCATAATAAATGATTCCTTCCAGTCCCACCAAATGCACAGCAGAAATTTTCTGGCCGTTAGTCCTGGTTTGGCCACCGTTTGAGCTGCTTCACCGCGCTTTGACCAAGATCATTTTCGCACAAAGTTGTCGTATGTGACCAATTTCTCATCCCCAGTCACCATNAAACGGTCCAGTTGTTGATATTAGAGATCCAAATTTAGTGTTTGGCCATATGGAAGCAACTTATAATAAATGATTCCTTCCAGTTCCACCAAACGCACAGCAGAAATTTCCTGGCCGTTAGTCCTGGTTTGGCCACCGTTTGAGCTGCTTCACCGCGCTTTGACCAAGATCATTTTCGCACAAAGTTGTCGTATGTGACCAATTTCTCATCCCCAGTCACCATCCGTTTTAGAAATGGGTCGATTTCATTTCGTTTGGCCAATGCTTCGCAGATGGATCCATCATGTTTCTTTGTGTTAATTGATGTGGCACCCAAACATCAAATTTCTTTTTGAATCCAGCTTTGTGCAAATGGTTTAAAACTGTTTTATGGTCGATCTTTAGCTCCTGGGCGATGCTACGACTGCTACCATGCCGGTCGATTATGTCTGCGATTTTATCGACATTTTTGACGACGGGCCTACCTGTGCGAGGTGCATCTTTAACATCAAAAATACCTGAACGGAATCGACGAAACCAAAATTGCACGTAATTGGTTGTTACAGTGTCGGCACCATAAACACCATTCACAATTACAACCGCCTGGCTGGCATTTTCGCCTTTATGACAAAAAAACTGTAAAATATACCGAATTATTTCTTTGTTGACTTCCATTTTTAACACCTTGTAACTCACAACTGAATGAACCAACCAAAAAACAACAAAAGAATTTTT
>NW_014556330.1:0-43606 GCF_001313825.1 Dinoponera quadriceps
GAGATCGTTTGCCGCATCATGCTCGGCTCACATGATGAGCATGATATAAAATTAACGACTTCAATTAGAATTTTGAACAGTTATTGACTTACTAGACTCACGCAGCATTTCTTTATTCTTGACTTTAGTTTTAACGATTGATGAAATAATTTGCAAGAAGATAAAACTTAATGAATTTAACTTTTCACTCGAAAACCCAAAGTATATATGCCGCTCTGGAAAATTAGGATTCAGAGGGTTAACTTACGAGAAAATCACACGGATCTTTAAATTTTAATACTCTGTGATTATAGATATATAATAGACGTGTCAGAGATTTTATGTCAAGCAATCCCGCTCTTTTTCTATTCTACCCGCAATAATTGTCGCGTGCCTTACCATGTTTAATACATGATCAGCTGGCCATGCGCAGACGAAAACTTCTATAAGCGCAGACACACCGAGGGCCAAAAATTGACCTTTTATAGTAAACGGTTGTCGCTGCACAGAGTAACGTTATTAATGCGAGTAACGCGGTGTTTCGTCGACGTAATGTGAGATGATATTCAGGTAACATTTGCTACAGCTTTTATACAGGAGCCAAAAAGAGTACCGCACATGCGATTGAACGAGTGAAGTGCACGATACTCACGCTCAAGCAAGTAAGTCCACTAAAGACTACCGCGACGGTGCTGCATGCTATCGATGTCACTACCACATATCGAACGGTCATAGTGACATCTCTTGCGTATCTGAAATTTATTGAATTAATATCATTTATTTATATTTGTATTAATTATATGTATATAAATAATATTATATTAAATATACATTTCTATCAGTTTAATTTAGTTATTTTTATTTCGCAAGTTTTCATTTCAAGTACTGTAACGAAGTATGACAATCGAACCTGCCCCCTATATTGTACCGTAACGACTGAATGCGTCTTACTTCAGCAGCTGTTGGTGCAGCTGTATGCAGCGTATAAATTCTGAGAAATTCGTCGCTTTGCGAAATTCGCCGGACAGGATCTCGAAACGCGCCGCGATGAACCAGAGCAGGAGAGCCACGAAGACGTTGGCACACACTTGCACGTAACTCTGATACGCGAGCATTATGTGGTGAAGATAGATGATGGTCTTCAACGGCTGATCGTCCGTGCAAAATGGATAGTGCACTTCGAACGGAAACGGCTGCGGCAACAAGAAAGGGCCGAAGTTCACAGCGACAACCGCAATCGTTACACAACATAACGTAATGCCGTAGAAAAATTTGCATTTGTCGACGTATCGCTGAAGGACCTTCTTCTCTTCTGATTTCGCTTGTTGAATGTAAGTCTCCATTTTGTCTATTATTACCTGCGCAGAGATGCGATCCGACGGAACGAGTCTTCTATATGTCAATTAGAGATCAGAGTCGCGTGTCTTCGTCTGATCTTCATTCGCCACTTTTCAAACGATTGAAAAACGACGAATGAAGAAACGAGCGAACAAACGAACGCATTTGCATTGTGCAATTGTATTTCTTTTCGGTTTTTATGCAGTTATGCGCACTTCTCACCCCGATCGATTCTTCCCGTTATTTTACGCTTATGCGAAAATACCGAAATGTTAATTATTACGGTTTCTCTCAAAATCGCCGCGCACAGGTTAAATTCTTCCGTATTTGTGAGAAGCCTCAAATTTATTCTTTTTTTCTTGTGAAGTTTACTCTTCAGTTCTATCAGAAGCAAGACTAAGGAGGAAAAATTATACGCTTAGAATTGAACATGAAATAATCTCTGTGACTGGCAATATACTCTGATGATTATTCTAATAAACAACAGCTAACAGTAACATTAATTCAATGTTATAATTTCTCTCTCAACAATGTTAATACAACATGTTGTATATAATAGTTGTATATAATACTTGTACATAACAGCTACGTCATTGAGTGGGAAAATTATAACATTATTGTAATATTACTGTTAGCTGGTATTTACTGGTTATAGAATTGCGATAAATTATAATCGTAATTAATAACGAAATCTTTTTCCAACAAACTTTCAAATCGTTCATCTGAGAATCAATGTAAATCGCGTTTATGTCGTGAAGAATTTGAAGAATAAATGCGACGACTAGAAATGTTGTGATCACAAAAGTAACGATGTTATAACGAAATAATTAATTGAAATGAGTATCTGATCAACAGTATTCGATATTATTAATGTATCAGAACAAAAATGTCGATACCGATACTGATATCGAAATTAAAAAAAAAAACTTAAAATTAGAGGAAATATAAAAATCAGAGAAGTGTTTATCTTGCAGGCTACTTTTTACTAAGTAAAAAATTAAAAAAGAAGGACATCGAAACAAAGTGGTACTAATATGGATAAGAAAATCGCAAGAAAATATCCATACATCAAGATACCCAGTATTGAGAGAGAAATATTGATGCCAGTATTATATTAGTAGTGTCACAACATTTCCAGCGACGACATCAAGAATATCTGAACAGAACTCTGTTGAAAGTTTCCAGATAGGTTTCTACGAAAATCCAAAGGAACTCATGTGAACTCATATAGGATATTAAAAATCTATATCGGAGGGAATCCACATGGTGTGTAAAAATCCATATAGGAATCCACGTGAATTATTATCTACGGCCTGGATTTCTTACCCAAATCCCCAAATGGGCAATTGTAAGGTTCCATATGGATTTCCTATACGGATTCCCACTTGGTTCTTTTTTTTCAACAGAGAGGCGCGTGGATCTTTACTTGCAGACGGTCGCTCTCCATCGTGAACAACATAATTTGTATTGGTATTTGTACACTGGCACTCAGCTCACAGCCCACTTTCATAACGAGCATTATATTGGTATAATCGGTGAATAACGTATATAACAACGCTATCACCATGAGCGTGGCCATTCAGGGAGCACAAGCACCGAAACACCTTGTCCCAAATCCTCTGACTTCTCGTGGCTTCGGCCACGAGCGGCCAACAGCAGGCGAATGTGCGATCCACCTTAAGAAAAGCGATGATGCGCTCTAACGTTAATCTCCCGCTCATGATAACTTCAAAGAGAGCTGTCGGCGAAGAAAGGATAACGGATAACTTCAGGCATCGAAATTCGCGCTCGACTGTCTCTAGAATTTCTTCCGGCTATCCGAAGCGGGGGAAAAAAAACGAAGGCACGAGCGAGGAAAACGCTCGATTTCACCCTCGCGCATTACGCATTCATTTATATTTCATGCACGTATCTCGCATCTAATACTTTTCTATTTCTAATAGAGGAGAACGCGCGAGGTCGAAATTACCTTTACAGTGAGATTGTGGCGGAAGCGCGAGCTGCTAGCGATGAATTATTTAGCGGGCACGGTTTACAGAGAGGGTAAAAACTTGAGGGACGAGTTGACGTGGATGTACTAATGTTGAAGTATTGCGTTCATTCGCATCAACACATCCTCGATGATGACGTGCAACGGTCGTTCGCACTCGCGTCGTGAATGAATATCGTGAGCATTTGCAAAATGAAGATCCTTTCGCGATTATGCGACTCTTTCTACATTTTTATATTCGGATTCGGACTCGGCGAGTCGAAAGAAAATATTCCACCTACGGTGGAAAAATGCTGTAAGTATCGGAAATATTACGTCACGATTTCCCTTCGGCTCGACTCGGATCGCAGACTGTAACTGTGGACGAAGCAAAATACTTCGTGAACTATTGCGTGACGTAAATTGTATATCGTAAGTCATTTTGTTGTGTGTCACGATGAAGAGGCTCCAATAATTTATCAACAGCGAACGAAGGTAACATTTTCGTAACCAGGAAGTCCGACTCGAAAAAAATCGTGCGTCTAACTTTTCTTCGCTAAAATATATATAATGATAATTATATATATGGGAAATTTCCTTCCCGGCAGATGTTGTATTTTTGAATATGATAGTTTGATAGCAGATCAAACAACCATCATTCTCAGTCATATTTCAACGGTGGATCGGAGCAAGCGGGCGTTTTACAGAAAACATGAATAGAATGAGAGGTAAAAGACGTCTATTGCAACATATACATAGATATATATGTACACATAAGAATACATATATATGGAGTCCCGCTATTTATGCGCGAGTCGATATCTGCTATATAGTACTAAAATGCATAAAAATACATTTTCCTCTCTCTTACGCGCACATTAATATAAAAATTTAGTTCTTCCAGTTTGATTCGAAACTCGCTTAGTGTCTGAAACTTTTGTCGCTATAACCAAATAATATATATATATTTTTTTTGTTTCGCATACTATGTCGCACAATCGGTACAGTTTCCGACGTCTCAGCATTTCGCACGACTATAGGTGCGGTGAGAATCATTATCGAGGACGGAACAATCCGTGGACGATGTAGAGTCTGTAATAATTTACGAAGGAAGTCCGTGATGTTTTTCGAGTCCTGCGCCAAAAAACTGTATCAAACATGCTGATAATAGCTGACAACGCAAATACTCAGAGAGCTATAAGACTCATATATTGTTATAGCACTGATATACTTATTTAGTACTTGTGAATTCCTCTATAATTATCAATAAATTATAAAATATAACATCTATATAAAATAAGATTCGTGTCTTTAATGAATATACTTAATGAGCCTCAAACGGTCATGTTCTCGTGGACATTCTAATGTTTCTTCGGAAGAAAAAAAAAAGGATAAGGAATAACTGTTGGTTACGATCGAGATATTAGTGATTAATGCGATGAAATGCATGTATATATGTATATATACGGTAAATGCGATGAAAAATTGCAGTCTTCCGATTATATTCCTATCGTTATTTTGATATAGCCAATTATTGCGAGTAGTTATACGCATGGTTCCACATAATTGCCCGGGAATAACCCAGTTATTCCGTCCATCACTCCCTCCCACCATCCGTCGTCGTTTTTCTTTAGCACATAGATCACAGAACTTTCTTGGAAACTCAACTCGTCTTCCTTATCCGCATAGTAGTCATAGATGGCGACCACTGTACAACGAAAATGCATAGTCACATAGGTATAAGAATTACTGTAAATACGTTTAACACACTAGGATGCGGAGGACGAATCTGCGGTTTTACCTTTCTCGATGTAATTCTTCGGCACCCAACCGGGCAAATCCTCCTCATCCGGCACAATCGGCATTATAGCACCAGTAGACGGGGTGGGTCTACCGAATTGCGGATGCTCCTCCTGTTCAGGAGGTGGTGGCGGTGGCAGAGGAGGACTACTCGCGCCGCTGCTACGACTGATTTGATGCGATAATCTATGTGGTAGAGTATGATGTCCGCTATATTCCGCCATATCGCCGCTTAGTCCGACTAAGGGTGAAGGAGGTGCTGTGGTGGCAACATACATTTACATCCAAATAGCAATATCGTAAAAAAAAGAGAAAACGTCACACACTTCTTGCACACCCCCTGCTGCGTGTGTCTCCCGACGAGTCAATTGTTCTTAATATTACGTAACTTTGATAAACGTATTATTTATCACTTACGGGGCATACTGTTGTGCTGTTCCTGCACGTATCCAGCTGTAACGCTAGGCGGTGCCGGCGGTGGCGTCTGCGGGTGACTCTGCAGGGGATGCACCGTTCCCACTTGCGGCATAGTGGCCGCATGTTGACCGATGGTACCGGTGTGCGCGTTATGATTGGCGTTATGAGCCGTGTGGGACGTGTTGTGAGCATGCAACGGTAGTGTGCTGTATCCCGGGCCGCGATCTCGCCGGGGGTGGCCGAGCGGGTAATTGGGCGCGTAATGACTAGGAACTTGGGGTGGGGCTACCGCTGGTGGAGTCCTATATTCGCGCGATCCTTTACTCAACGTTCCTATGCACAGAGAATTTGGCGATTTATTCGTGGTAACACCTTCTCGATCTCCGTGTCAGAGAGACAGATAAAAACATCGGATGGTGTAACAGATGGGTAGGTGTAACATTCAGAAGAAGCTGAAAGAACGAAGAGACACATAATCGTAGAACAAGTGTGTGCTCATGCAAGCGAGAGAAGCAGTAAATACCTTTGCATTTAGCGAAATGATTTTTTTTTTAATTTTTTATAACCGCAACTGAAAAAGTACACCTTTACAAGTTTGTGTAGCACTCGTACGTTTCTTAGCGTTCATGCAGGGTGCCCCAGGATGCCCCCGGGACACCCTGTACATACGGGATGTTTGATAATTGGTGAAGTCATCATTGGTATCCATTGGCAATCCTTATGGATGACGCTCTGGATAAGAAATTCTCACTTATCCTTTCTATAGCGACAAATATCAAGCATCCTGTATGCATTTGACGAATGTATTTGTGTGTAATTCTTACCAGTTCTCACTGTCTGAGGTGGCGTGGGTGGTTTGGTGGTAGGAGCAGGCCCCACCATAGCAGCACCTAATCCTGAGCCTGTGGAGGTAGCACCTAGACTCTGAACGCTGCCTTGACTACCTCCACGCTGCTTGCTTCGTGGTGTGCCACAGCTACGTACTCCGTGTCCGATCTCATCCAAGATTGTGTAGTCAATGCTCTTCCTGACATATTTGATCGGTTTTTCCGGATTCGCAGGCGCAATAATCTTATACTGGCGAGTCGCCACTTTGTTAGCTGTCAATACACCAATCTCCCTCCTGGCAACCTTTTCCTTGTGTATCATAACTGTTTGAGCGATATGATTCATCTGGCTCTCCATTTCGGCAAGCTGAGACGTTTGCAAGTCCAGCAACTGAAGGAAATTATAAGCCAGAGTATTTATCTGATATGCAACGCTAGCTAAAGACTGGGTGGTGTAATTTTTGGTTTCCTCCAATGCGATCCTCTTGTTCTCTGCCTGAAAGTAGTTGGCCTCGCAGTATTCCGCCACTCGTTCCAAGTTTGTGTGGCTGTCGGCCAGATTGTTCCTTCCCTCCGGGATTTCATGTCGCAGAAGAGCCGCCAATTCTGCCATGACTTCAGAATCACTGCCAACTCCCGTCGTCACGCAGTAGGAACTGGATCCTTCTCATATAAAAAGAAAATATTCGTATTACACAGAACAATAGTATGCCTAAAACAGTGAGAATTCATCATGATAATTTTTCTAAGAAGAAGCACAGTTGTAGAAGTATAAAGTAAAATTAAGATACAAAGGCAGTCGCGCGAACTTAATAATGATCAAATCATACGATTAACGTTATCTTTATAAAGCTAGATCGTCTCAATTGCTTTTACCCGTGCGCAAAGCGATGTGTTAATTCCCAAAGATTAGTGTCACTCGCGTATCTTCGCTGAACGAAACAATCGGAGCGAAAGATTAGATTATGACATTAGGGGCGTCGTCTGAAGGGACACGGGAACCAAAATGGACACCACCAGCGAGGTGATGTTTCTGCTTACGACCATGATTGATACGACACAACGGTAAGACGACACGAATGACGAACGACAACTAGATAAGGGAACATAATAGAAAATCAACTAACGGTACTCAGCCATTATCGCAATTACCAGCTACTACAGCCTCATTAATTCATAATTACCGGAGCTCCCGAAAATCACATATAAAAAAAACTGAGAGCACAAAAGTGACGTTGACAAGCGACACTATACGACGCAAGAGCGCATGCGCTCAATGACAAGGTTGAATCGCATGAATATTGCGGTACGGAAACAAATAAAGTGTTAGATGTCGCTTCTTATCTGCCGCAGCCAATCATTGCTCGTATGTGTCCCCGTGTCATTGGGTGCATCCAGAACTACAATCGCTCACTGAGCGCTCTGTGAACTTTTTTACATTTGATTGGCGTATCTTCTTAATTTTAAAGATATAAACCAATCAGATGCAAGAGCTCACTGAGCGCTCACTGAGCGGTTGTAGCAGTAGTGAATGCACTCATCGCAGTCTAAGTAAGTTCGTGGAGCGCACTATCAGAGCTAAAGTGTTATTCTATCTTTATCACTCATTATATGTAAAACAAAAATGGAATGATGCACATTGCTAGCACGTTTCCCGAACGCACTCATTGACAACCGTCGATAAATCGCGCATTAACCAATACATTATCGTAGTGTTTGAACGCAACTTAGTATTTCCGCCCGTCGATAGATCGCGCATTAACCAATACATTATCGTGGTGTTTGAACGCAACTTAGTATTTTCGCCCAGAATCAGGATATTGCCCATTTCAGCACGGGTCATAACACGTATTCGTAGATTTCTAAACGACAAGGTATCTAACTATCCTTTAAGCTCGTAAAATTGAATAAATTATTGTTCATAGTGCATGTATTATAACTCCAAAAAGATCGAATCGTAATTTGTCGCTTTTTAACTCTGACAGTAAAATGTCAGATCGATGATTTTCTTTTACTATTTTTATTTTTCTATCACTCAGTTGACCTTCAACCTTTTGTGAGAGAAGTTGACCTGTATCAGCTCCTGTAGATAAGTTTTCTCCATTTTATTTCAACGCATCAGGCCTCTGAGACTTACGATGTTGGTTGAATATAAATTCTTAAAGGTCTGGGAAACCTATAGTATCACTTGAGGAGCTGATCAGCAATAGGTCTCATAGGTCTTTGGCGCTATAAAGGTATACATTTTTTAGAAGATATACAAGAATCGTTTTCTTTTTTTATTAGGATTAGTAATAATGAACCCTCAATACGCCTGGAAATATATGACAGATGACGAAATAGTTACTGAATACAATGCAGTCATTTCTGACGAGGAATTTAGTGATGAGTCTGAGGATGATGAGGAAGAAGATAACATCGAATTCCCAGAAGACGCAGCATCTGAAGATTCTACAGATGATTCTGATGTTGATCTCGACTTTGAACCGAGCGTTTCTGATATTGAAGAAAATATAATTTCCACAATCAGAGAAATCCTTGAAGGACCTGGCACGTCTGTCCAGCCAAAGTTAGGACAAAAGAGAAAAACAGGAAAGACAAGAAAACAAACTGAGTATATCAAAACTACGGACGGGATATCTCTGAAAAAATCAAAATCTCTTGAAGATAAAGAAGTACCTCAACAAATTGGAGAGACTGAAAATGGAAAAGAGACATATAAGGTTACAATCGATGGAGAAGAGATATTGGGAAGAGATATGGAAACCAAATGGGTAAACAAAATAGGAAAACATAATAAAACATCACAAAAGAACATAGTCCATAAAAGAATTAATACGCTACACTCTGCTGCTGATGCCTATGAACCATTGGATTGCTTCATGGCCTTTTTTACTCCTGAAATAATAGGCACAGTTTTAGAACATTCAAATAAAGAAATGAACAAGAAGAAAAGCACATTTTCTCAGAAAAGAAAAAATAGTAGCACCTTCAAAGACCTTGTGAAAGAAGAACTTGAAGCATTCCTAGGCCTTCTTATTTTGTCAGGGGCCCTGAAAAACAATCATATTCCAGTGACAAAATTGTACAACCCAAGACTGTGTGGGGAAAGATACCAAGCTACTCTCTCGATAAATCGCTTTCGATTTATCAGTACTAGTCTAAGATTCGATGATCGTGAAACAAGGAAAGAGAGAAAGAAAACAAATAAATTTGCACTCGTTTCACAGATATGGAACATGCTGATCGACCAGTGTAAAAAAAATTATAAGCCAAGCTCTTATCTTACTATCGGTGAGCAGCTAGTAGGATTCAGGGACAGATGTCCTTTTCGTACGTACATGCCAAACAAACGTAACAAATATGGTATAAAGATTCTAATGATGTGTGATCAAGCAACACAGTATATGATAAATGCTATCCCCTATCTTGGTAAAAGTTCAACATCCGGCAAAATTTCTGCTTCCAGCCATTTTATAAAAACTCTTGTGGAACCTATGTCAGGATCTAATCGCAACATTACAGCTAACAGCTGGTTCACCTCCGTGCCTCTCGTAGAAGAACTTCTAGATAAATTCCAACTGACCTATATAGGAACAATAAAAAAGAACAAGCTTCAGCTTCCTTATCAATTTATAAATATCAAATACAAAAACCGCAATGTTGGATCTTCGCTTTTCATTTTCAGAAAAAACATGACTGCGGTTTCATATAAAGCCAAGAAAAACAAGCTGGTCACTTTAATCTCGACATTTCACAACGATGATGCTGTCAACACGTTGGGAAAGGCGGAAATTGTGTTAAATTATAGCAACACGAAAAATGCTGTTGACGCTTTCGATCAGATGTGCCAACATAGGAACTGTGGACGAAAAACTAAAAGATGGCCTGCATGCATATTTTATAATATGATCAACATTGCCTGTATAAATGCTTACGTTGTCTACGTACACAATTTTTACAAAAAAAAATCTCATGACCCATCATCACCTAGTGAAAAACAAGAGAAGCCACTATCTAGATTTGATTTTATGTTAAAGCTGGAAGAGCAGTTATCCCAACCATGGTTGCGAGAGAGATTGAAAATGCCTATAACGAAATCTTTACGACAGAGCATAAAAAGATGTTTACTAAATGGTGTACAAGAACCGACGAATGTAGAACAAACAAACGACGAGCCTGCGATAAAAAAACGGAGATATTGTACTTTTTGCGACTATAAGAAGCAAAGAAAGTCGAAAATGGAATGCGATCTCTGTAGAACACCCGTCTGTGGTGAACATTATAAAAAAATTTGCGCTAATTGTGATAGAATGTGATATACACGAAACAAAGTTCCATGTTTTAACTAAGTCATTTTCTTTTACAGATTTTATATATACGTAATTTTCAAAAAACTAAGACTGATTTAAAATGTAAAGACTTTTCAATGTGATCAATTTCTTCTTATTCTAGATTTGTTTGTGTTCAAATGAAACGCTTAAGAAAATTTTTATATTAAAAGTTTTAAGGAAGTTTTTGTGTTAAAATAAAAGATTTAAAAAAACTATTGAATTTTATTATGCAATCCTAAAACTTCAACAAATTATAAAAATAATTTCGGTAATAAAAATTAAATAAATTCTAGATTAAGAAAAAACAACTGTCCATGTAACTATTGCTATCATCAGTCTGAACCAACAAAATAATTGGTTCTCTAGCGGCAACCAGTCTACAAAGATAATAAATAAAAATTGACAATAAACTTAATAAACTAATTTTTAAATGACCGAAAAATACAAAATACGATTTTTACAATTTCTTTTTATATAGGAGGCGGTCTAGACTTGTATCCAAAATGGAAAGTTCCCAAGACGTTTTGAGTACACATACACACGCGCGCGCACACAGCTTATTTAAAAACTCCAGAATAGTCGCTATCACTTGTTTAATATCATCAGAAGCGAAGAAACGCATGTCAAGACTTTTCACTTTCAAATAAAAGATATGCGCACAAAATGACATTTGTGATCGATTCAGCATACCGGTAAAACTGGACAAATACTTTTCTTTTACTCGCTGTCTACAATCTACAATCAATAAATAGTCGCAAAATAAATTTTACATGGAATGTTTTTTCTAGTCTCTTTTCTCATGATTTTGCCAATATTAATTTTACAACTACTTATTAATTGTTCGAATAAGAAAAAAGTGTTCGTTTAATTTTAATCTAAGTTTGCCGAATTGATCATAAATGTTATTTTGTAAAATATATCTCTTTGATTGAAGGAATAACAACCTTGGCACCCGTTCTTTTCTTTCTGGCCTTGTTGAATTAAAATAGTCGAAGCGATTATTCCTTAGACTTCTGCGCAATACTACAAAGATAAACTAACAGCTTAGTAAGCATTACGTAGCGAAACATTCGATATCGCACGCAATACATATCTTTCATCTGTATCTTTATAAACTCGTATTTGCAATTAAGCGAATTATGCAAATATACTGATGCAACTATAATGCGCCGTAATAATAAGTTTGCATGTTTTATATAATGGAGAACACCTTGATTCAGTTAAGAAGATGAAAAGTCGCAATGATTGCTTATTTTATTGAACTTTGGTTTTTAAAATATTCCGTATTCACGTAGATGGTCTCCGTTGAGTCAATAGGATGACAACACGAACAAAAACAAAAGCAACAATTGCTTGTCTTATGTTCGACTATGGTTTCTTGAGAATATTCTGTACGCAATAGGTCTGTTCGTTTTCGTTGCACCACTGAACTAGTGCAATAAGTTGAAGTGAGAAAACATATATTTGTCTCGCTTCAACTTATTGCACTAGTTCAGCATCAAATGTCGCAAATGAACGTGAATGATGCAACAAGATTCAAAAACGGAGCGGAAAAAATTCTCTTCAAAGTTTGTTTGAGCTCTACGAATTTCACGATTAAGGATTTATCAGATAAAGTATCCGAGGTAAGCAAGGAACATTAAATTAACGTTTAGGAATATTGACTTTATGTGTACTTTTAGAACGTTTCTTAATAATATTACATGTACACTCTTAAATTATTATTTCGTAATACGATTTTTCTTAATGTTGTTAAAATATTTTACAATGTTACTTTGACATTTATTTCAGGCCAATGCGACAATTCAAAGTTGCTTATAATTTGGATTTAGAAATAACCAAGTGTTAATATATTAATTTTCTGTTATTATAATATTGTTTTTTATATTGTTCTGATGTGTTCGAATCTCATTGTTTCAAGCAATTGCGTATATGATAACCTAGATAAAAAGTATACAGGTAGCCACAATAACCAGCGGCTGCATGCTCTTATGATTAAATTCGTCTCGCACGTTCTCGTACTAAAATCATCATTCTATCTTCTTTTGTTCTAATGAGCAATAAAGCAATAAAGGTAGAATAATACTTTCGGCACGAAAGCATACAAAACGAACTTAACCTGTGTGTGGCCATGACCAGTCGATAAGTAGTAGACCACTACAAGAGTCCTCATTGTTGAAATAGTTGCGTATACGTGTCACTGCGCAGGTATAATTATACCAAAAAATAACTGCGCAACGACACTTACGTACACAAACATTTCAAGAATAGGGGGACAGAGTGGTCATAGGTATCATTGATAGTAATTTTAAATTTTATCGTTTCATCAATATTATTTCAAAAACATCATAGGAATGACGGAACCTTAGTGCAACGTTATGACACTTCCATTTCAACATCTTCGAAATCTCCAAATCAGGATCAAAGTATGTTCATCATGATGTTGTAATTAAAACATGAAATACGACATATTTGAAAACGTTACATATTACATGTAATATCGTTGTAATAAAATTGTAGTAATGATTTTTCGCTTATTGAGAATGTTATATACTACATTGTTGTTAACAATGTTTGATCCGGACACTAGAAACGATATTTCTACACTATGATTTTAATATTTAAGAATATTATATTATCGAGTAACACAGCTTGAAAACATTCGTAAAATATGAAAATGTTGATAAAATCCACGTTTTGAAAGATTGATTTGATACTTCATACTTACCGGGCCACCTCTTTCCTTTTCGTTCTCTCCTGAACGAGGATCTGCGAATCATTGCCACGTTACTGGATGTATCGAATGCAGCTGCATATCGATCGCTACGTCGCGAGATATCGTGCAAGTTACAAACTCGTACTCACGATTACATTGTGAATACATCATGCTTTCGGCTGGCCCGAGCGCTGCCGTGCGTTGCCATGTATATAACTATTTTACTACGAAGGGTACGGATTTCGTCGCAACCCCTGCGTAATAGTTCGACTGCGATTTAATTGCTCGTAGCAGTCGGAGCGCACGTATACCGTGTATGCCGTAGTCGCTGTCGCCGCCGCCACCACCATCACCGTCGTCAGCGATCGTCGGGAAGCCGGCCCGATCTCGGTAAGCGCTGCCTTGCCGCGCACAGGGTGTTCCGTACGTCAAAGACTTGCATCGTTACTTGTGATTACGAAAGAACGTCGCACGCGATAATTGCGCCGGTATTCGACGTGATTTCGCCCAGTCTGAATAACTGGAAACAATGTCCTATCACGATTTATTGATGTAGCTATTTTGGTATCTTTTTTATCCCAATGGTAATGATAAGATGCGGTCGGATGTCACGTTCCAACAAATATTGCTGTAAATTATAGATGGACGGCAAATAATTTTTATTAATATAATCGCGATACCATTGTGTTAATTTCTAAGTTGCAACATAGATTAAATTTCTCTGAGGTCAACAGTCAACAGTCATAATTTATTATTTCAGATTGGCACATTGGCAAAAATTGAAAACAGAAATAGCCTCAATGATCAGTAAAGATTTAAACGTCAAATTTGCACTAAACCGTATAAAATAACAATTTGAGAGGAATGATGGATAAAATGATCTTTGCTCCAAACAAAGCTTAGAAAGAAAACAAGATCTGTAAACACGTCACTTTATATCATTGGTTTCTGAACGATATATGAGAATGGATGACCTGTTGAAGGAGTTAGGTGCATTGAGGATCAGTGGCAATTTTGGTGATCAGAACTCATGGAGGCCATGTATAAATTTGATTCAGAAGAGTTTTGTACCACAGAAGACGGTTGGCGAGACTCGTCCCTGCGAGGAGAAGGACTTTAGGGAGTACAGGCTGGTTGTAGAAAGGAATTTGAATAATGTACGGTTTATGTTGCAACATATCCTGAATAGTTGCAGAGAGAGCCACTTATCATTGAATAACGATAGCATGGCAATAGCAAAGACATTCAGCATGAATCTACTGTTGCTTATTGGTGAACACAGTGAGAAAAGCATCTGGAACACAGCAGAGTGTGTCAACATTTCCAAAGAGTTAATTGCCAACTTTTGCGAACTATGGGCCTGCCAAAGTGTTTCCACATTCTTCTCAGAGCATGAAAATTTTAATAAGTTATTATTATTATTAAGACCTAAATTATTGAAAGATACTTGGAAGACTTATCCAGCAGCTGTCACATGTTACAGATGGATGTTGCACGAAGTGGAAGTAAGTCCACACCTTTTCCTAGATATATCGAATCTTATAATTGGCACTTTGTGTTAAATTATGCGTTCGTTCTGTCTCCTTGTTTTGCAGAAACCCATGTTGTTTAATCATATTATGGAAGTGCTACCTACCACACTGATCCTCGTAGATGACCATGTACCCGAAAACGTATTAATAGGCTTGCAATGTGTACATCTCATTATACAACACTCCCATATGGTAATTATATAATAAAAGTTTAATCGCTGTTTATTGCTTATACGTGTATCTATCCACTTGTCAAAATGTTACAGAAAAAGGGACTGATAGATAGCGGCTGTGCTCAAGTGATTTATCATGCCTTAAAACACTTGACTTATCAGAAAGAAGTGAAATACATCATTCCCTTGTACACCTGCTTAGCCAATCTTCTACCAACTATCGAATATTGGGACGACAAATCAGATGCGTTTGAGGTAAACCTCCAATCCCGCGTTTAGATCCGTATAGTTGCGACGCAAATTTCGAGCGTGATCGTAATTTTTTATCCGCCTTTACAGTGGACAGCGCGCGACGAAATTCTCTCTAATTTGATAGACAACATGGCATTCGAGCAGAATATCGAACTGCGACATGCATACATGTCCAGTTTACCTCAATTACTCACCAACATAGGCTGCGGCAAATGGTGCGAAGCGCTCGCTCGCATACTCGTCGAATATTGCGAACATCACACTGATTTAAGAACGTTGAAGGCAACATTGGAGGTAAAGTGTTTGCTCTGTTTGAAACAAAATGCTTAATCGTGTATTATTTTCGTCACTGACACTAATTCGCCTTAACATTTTACATTTCTTCACTGTCAATTAAATGCAGCATCATTATCGTAATAATGGATCGTGCGTATACTAACTTTCATATGAAATAAGTAATATGTCTTGAGACATTCTTTTTTCCCTTTTATCCCTAGACCGCCAAGGCTTTCCTTCTGATGTTTCATCTACGAGTAGCAGCACATTGTGTCAGTCTCTATACCGCATTTCTGAAGCTGCATTTTGACTTAACGGAAACGCCGGTGTTCGATCGGGAAATCATGCAGAATCTGGAGGATTGTATCTGTTTGTTGTACGATCGATCGCGAAACGTAGGGCGTGCAGTCTTAAATGACGATCGAATACGTCCAATATTCAGCAGCGCCATGCCACTCGGATGCCGAGGCGATATCACATATTTCGAATAATTTATGAGATCATATGCCAGCGTGCATCGGAATTGTATATATAATATATTCTAATATATATGCGAATGTTTACACACACACACACACACACACACACACAACATATATACATACAAGTATTATTCTTGTGTAAACCCTTAAATGCATAGAGAAGTGAAATGCAATATAGTATTTAGATATTTTACTTGTAATGTAAGATCCTCTCAATATACACAGTCGTCTGTATTTGTAAACGTTTTTTTTTTTTTCGTTAGAATATATTTCTCTTAAATATCCTTGTGTGTGATGCGTGTTTTCATATAATTATATCTGAAGATAATTATGCTGTAACTTCTAGAAATAACATTTGTATATAATTTAAAGCTATACAAATTTTTCAAAATATAGCGTAAAAATTTGAATTATATCTCGAATATATAAAATTACGTTAATGAATAAGTTTTATTTGCGATATAACTTATTAACAGATGAAGGATTCACTAGTTATCTACTACGCTCACTTCACTGGAGTTTTTATTGTCTTTTTTTTCTTTCTTTTTTTTTTCTAAACAAGCTAAAAAGTTTCCTTCAGTTATTTAACCTATTTGCATCATGACTCTACTTAAGTTTCTGTGTTCAGACATCAGCGGCGTTCAACCAACTGACGATTGGCTCGTATCACCGCGCGCGGCCATATATCGGCAGTTTTATTTATTATTTATTTTATTTATTATTTATTCATTAACTTTTACAGTACACAGTAAACTGTAAACTTCAAAATAACAGAAATGAATGTGCAAAGCTTCTTTAAAACGTTTATAACTCGCTTACATCTCGTGTAAAACTCGTTTAATAATTTCCAGTCATCATAACATAGTAATTATCTCAATAACCTCTGCGTGGAATGGATCAATTAAGTGAACAATTATATAGTGACTGACATGCTCCGCTCTTTTATGATGCGCATGATTACGACATATATGTACAGTTGTGCATGTATGTATGTATATAAATACTTTGAAGATTGCAAAACTCGGTAGTTTAGTTGAAATTGTTTGCCTAAGCATGTCTCCGTTATTAATCGCAGTTGTCGTGCTGTTATTAGCGTTTAAATTTTATAAGTTTTCGTGTTATAAACCACCGAATTCACCTCCAAGTAAATTGATACTACATTTATATAATCTTGATAAATTTTATGCACGTATTGCAATGACGTTTTCGTTTCTAATTCAAAATGTTTCTTTTCAACTTTGCCTTTTAAAGGGTCCAGTAGCAAAAATATTACAATAATTAACATTATAATATTTCAAACTTCTTTCACACACAATATGTACGTAAGTGCCCGTGTATGCTTTATTTTCCACTGTTGAAAATAATAGTTATTTGAAATATAGTAACTCATATGTTAGAGAAGTGTAGTAACTTATATATTAGAGAAATTTTTTAACTATTACATCACCTGTTCAAAATTTCCAGGTGGGTTTCTACAGAATTTCAACGAAAATCATGTGAATCCATATAGGATATTAAAAATCCATATAAGGATTCACATGGTGTGAAAATCCATATAGAAATTCACATGATGTGGAAAAATTCATATAGGAATTCACATAGATTCTTATCTAGGATCTGAGTTTTGGTGCAAATCCCCAGTAACAACCGTAAGATTTCATGTGGATTCTATATGGATTCCCATCTGGTTTTTTTCAACAAGGTACTTTTCACTATATTATTGTTACATAACATATTTCTCTATGATGTGTGCAAGACCGCCATTGCAGTGCGAATAAAATTCTACTTGAAAAGGAATATTTTTCAATTCTACGTGATTCAATTACAATATTCAAGGTTGCCACAGACCTACAAAATCGGGAAAAGTCATGGAAATTTAAAATGTCATGAAAAACCTGGAAAAGCCGAGAAAAAATGTAAAAAATTCTGAAATTTTTAACATTGTCTACAATTCCCTTAAACGTTCTCAACTGTATTCTTTCTTCCAATATTCATTTTATGTTGGCTTGAATTTGCATTCTGGATTATATTATGTTACTAAACTTTTAGGTTTGTGTTACTTTTCTAATAATATAAGTTTTTCCTGCATTACCTGCTTTCAAACATAAAAATTACAAATTAATTAATTTAATTAGTTTAAAATTACATATTCCCCGTAGAAAATTCTCCACTATCTCCTGGAAAAGTTGAGGAATATCAGAATTTATTTTCTGTGGCAGCCCTCCAATATTACAGTTATTAACCACAATTATAATTATTATATTTCGATATCAGAGAATAACAACGATTATTTGCAATTCTGAAATGTTTTTGACATAGGTGTTTTTAGAATTCCGATATCAGGATCTTACTTGACATTACTGTTGAGAAACTACTCCTTCCCATATAACACTGTCGAATATTATGCAAAGAAGCTGAAAACAAAAATCATCGGCTATTACTTAGGTTCTTTTTGGGTAGTAGTAGCTAACGATTATGCCAACATAAAGGAAATACTCAAGAGGGGCGAATTCAATGCTCGAGTTACGGAAGTGCCAATTATAAAAGACCGATCTTTTGGAAAGATGTTGGGTAATAAGAGAAAATGTTTCTATTGTCAAATTCAATTATACGACGTATGACTTTTTTTTGTAAATTAACGTATTTTTTACCTTCTTCCCTCTAAAGAAATATGTCTTTAGTTCATAAGATACAGTTTCACGTCAATGAAGATAGTAGACTTTTTCCTTCGCACGGCATTTATAATTAATTTTAGTATAAAATTGTAGGTATAACTTTCACCGATGGTCCATTATGGCGTGAACAGAGGAGATTCTTTCTTCGTAATGTACGGGATTTCGGATTCGGACGGCGACAGGAAGCCTTCGAGAGAGAGATTTTGGACGAAGTATCTCTGCTTATCAATATCTTAAAACACGGACCCATTTACGATGGAGAAAAGGTACGTCTATTCTAATAGATAAAGGCCGTTTCACGAAAAGATGATCAGGTGGAGAGAAGAAATAAAAAATCTTGTTCTTCGTAGGAAATAATAAAAGGCAACTTAGCGCTCTTTCCAGACATTCTTTATTCGACAATAGGTAGTTCTTTGTGGAAGGTTTTATTCGGTCAAAGATTTGATAGAACCGAACACGACATTCCACGGCGGGTATGTCGCCTATCCATGATGTTTGTAAGATCGCTCGAATCGACAGGTGGTGCGATCTTTCACCTACCTTTTTTAAAATTCTTTGGAAACATGTTCGGATACAAAAATGTAATAAAATCAAATTATTTGGTAGCAGATATCATCCAGGTAAATCCTTTTATCAAATAACGTATATAATCGTAGGTAAAAAATGTATTGAAAACCTATATGTGAAACCTATTTTTTGGAATAAATTTACGCTGGAAGAGAAACAAAGTATTATATTGAGTACACACTTCGATGGAAGCGTTTTATTGTAATTCTGCATTTTTGTATTTAGGAATATTTGAAATCCCTAGAGACAACTTTCGGCGAAAATGTTGATAGAGGATTCGTCGACAGATATCTGAACGTATTGAACAAAAACGATAAATCGCAATATTTCTCAGAGAAGCAAGTAATCATGATGCTAACTGATGTGATGCTGGCTACGTGCTCTACCATTCCAGCTACTGTTACCCAAATTATCAAGTTCCTGATAAACCATCCTATGGTCTTGAAGAAAGCGCAAGATGAGATAGATAAGGTCGTTGGCACTGGACGTTTGGTGACATGGGATGATCGAAAGAAGTAAATTATTATTTGTTTAAGGCAATTATAACATTCCCCATATACAGCATATGATATCCTATGGACTTTCTGTGGACATCTTTAGGACATCGGGATGTCCTCAGGACATCCTCAGGGCGTCTTTAGGAGATCTGTGCTGTCTGGATCTGACCTCAGGGAACACATAAAAATATCAGTTTTAGTTGCAAATATCTTAATTCTCAAATGGTCAATCTTTTTCTAATTGCACGGACAATTAAATAATATTTCAATGTATGTGTAGGTACAAGTTTGAATTCTCTCAAGACTCGCTTCATGATACAACTGCTTCAAATGCACGTGATACTGAGTATCTAGTAATAATCGTGTGAACAATGAAACAAAATAAATACAGTAAGATACAGGAAGTCATACTATCTCTGATAGCACATGTTGATTTCATATATACGTTTTATAAACATATACCAAATTTTATATCACTGTTTATAAAACAAAGATGTTTCTTAAGCAATATGTACTACTTAAGATACTTCTTTTATCACTTAGTTTCATTACACTTTTGTTTTCATTTAATGAATGATATCCCAGAAAGCACAGAGAGTTAAAAAAAAATTCACAAGAATTTAAAGAATTTTATGAAAATAATTCTTTTTGCAGTTGAAAATGAATTCAGAATTGGTGACATACAAACGAATTCTTTTTGAATTCTGTTATCTAGGATTGCTTCTATTAATATTATTAAAGAAAGCGTTCTGATTACTTTTATGTAGAATTTATGTTTCATGACAAAGTCTCTCAGACGAAGAGGCGCCGTAGAATTATAGAGTGGTATTCATAGTCGGATCTTATACGAGGAGTGTTCAAATTTCAATTATAATTTATTATTTATTCCAAAAATAACATAAGAGAAGTAATTTACATATTGTCATTTCTCAATATAGTTTCCCTCCTTTTCAGTGCACTGGCGCGGTTTTTCCGATAAATCCCGTATTTCTTGAGAAAATATTCTTCTGGCTGCAGACGTACCCACTTTCGAACAACTTCTATGACCTCTTCATTGGGACGAAACTTTTTCCCCCTTAGACACTCTTTTAAGAGTTCAAACGCATGGAAATTAGAGAAGGCAAAGTCCGGACATTTCTCCTTCATTCCTTTTTCTTCATATTGTGTCAATAGTAAAGGAATCATCTGCAAGCCTATCTGTTTTCGTCTATTATCATTTGTAGAATTCAGTGCGCGCATACTTTTCGATAATGAAATTTATTTTTGATACAGCTATCGACACTGATCTTAAATGTAGAAGCAATATCCCGCATCCGTAATTCGACGATCATTTTGAATAAATGTGTTAATCTTGTCAGCCATCTCTTCTGTTGTCGATGTTTTCAGGCATCGAGAGTTCATTCTTGACACGTTCTCGGCCATCTCTGAAAGCTTTACTCCTTTTATAGACGCTTATGTCTGACAACGTTTCTTCATCAAATTGTCTTTTAAGTTTTTCTTAAAAATTTCTGATGTTTTCGCGTTTTCTTTCGTAAGAAATTTAATAATAATCGTGAATCGCTAACTGTTGCGAATTTTGCAAAATGGTATATTACTTTTCTGCTCAGTTTCATCCATTCTACTTGTATACCACGGGAACCGAAATTAGTTTGGAACATCCTATAAGATCCGACCGTGGATATAGTTCACGGACTTTTATCATTGATTTATGTGACGTTTTACGTTGATTACAGTTTGCCTTACACAGAGGCGGTGATCCGCGAAACGATGAGGATAAATTCATTGCTTCCGCTCGGCATATTTCACAGAGCCGTCAAAGATACCACTCTAGGAGAATACACGATATCGGCGAATACACCAGTTGTAACTAATTTAGCAGCGATGCATCATGACCCCGACCTATGGGGGGATCCGGAAAATTTTCGACCGGAGAGATTTATAAACGAGAACAACGAACTAAGCAAAGATATGTCACTGCCTTTCGGTTTAGGTGAGTTGATATATAGAATGAGGCAATAACTTGGAATATCTTCGAAAAGTAAAAATATTTTGTTAACAATTGGTTGAAGATGAAAAAAGTTTATATTCACAGAAGATGGTCGAAGTGACGACCATTATTAATTAATCAGTATTATATTAATGCAATTTTTGCTGGCTGAATTTTTCTCCTATTCTCATATTTCAAAGATATTCAAAGTGATGATGTATTGTCACCGCAACCGCAATTCGCGTCCGCGTCGGTTGCGGGACTTCTTCGCTTCCGCGTTCGCGCGGCAGTGGACCCACCTCAGCTGGCCCAGTTTATTTCGCCAAAGGTGCATCGAATCCTTCGCCATTCCTCGTGGTAGAGCCTCGTGGTTCTTAAACGTTCTTCCTCGATTCCGCGGACACGTCGGGGAGGGGCCGGGAGAAGTAATAACTTGGAGACCAGTTATCAATTCCACAATTAATAATCGTAAACCGAAGGTGATATCGGAATAACGATTCTTGAATTAGCCTGAGTTCTTTCATTACTGGCAGCTAAATTCAATACCGCGGGAGATTCCGTAACGCGATCAAAAGGGAGCGATCTCTCGCCTGAGATGTTCCGCGAGATGCTTTATGCGGCGGATCGGAACCGCTCGACGGCAGCTATTCTAACGTGCGTCGTTTTAACGAAAAAAGCTCTCTTGCCCGGCGTCGTTATCTCGCCGGGTTTTCCCTTTGGCCGCCACAGCCGGGTCTTTCCCGACAGNCGGCAGCTATTCTAACGTACGTCGTTTTAACGAAAAAAGCTCTCTTGCCCGGCGTCGTCATCTCGCCGGGTTTTCCCTTTGGCCGCCACAGCCGGGTCTTTCCCGACAGTGGTTTCTCTGCTTCCGGCCAATCGCGTACAATCCGATCTAGCTCTTCGCCAGAAGAGCAGTTTCCACGACAACCATACGACCTCCTAACACGGCTCAATATATAATATACAATGCAATACCGACAATCTATAATATACAATACATCACCGACAATATATAATATACAATACAATACATACCGACAACAATTTTCCGAGGACTGTGCGACCGGCAACTATAGAAGGCAACCGAGTTCCGCGCCCGAGTCTCCGGGATCCCTACGCTCGAGACTCTCTCGAGTACGGCCCTTGTCGCCCTGCGACGTAGCCTCCTCAACGAGTTTCCGCCTCCTCCTCGACCAGGTCACGGCCTGAGTGACGAGCAAAAATTTGCATCGTCACAGTATATAATGTTTTACTTCCTCTGTACTGCAATTGCGGAGAACTCCGAAAAGATCACATTTTCATAATCTAATCGTCTAATTCTTGTGCTTTGTATGCAGGTCATCGGGTTTGCCCGGGAGAAACTTACAGTAGATACAATATGTTCGGGATGATAGCCGCCCTGTTGCAAACCTTTAACTTCTACCTGGTCGAAGGTGAACCGTCGAGAATTAAAGACAACTTATCAGGTCTTATTATAACTCCGAAGGAATTTTGGGTACGATACGAATTGCGTTGATTTATCTCGTCCTCTCCTTCCATAACTCGAATGGTATAAACTTGATATAATTGACACTTATTTTGATAAAGAATTCTTGGTCCGTCGTTGCAAGACGGCCGAGAGTCTTAAGTGTATCAGTTGTTATCATTCGATAATTACGTGAAATCATAATTACGACGAATTTGAAAGCAAAAATATTGTTCATTCAATACCATGACACATATTTACAGATTTTTAAATGAAGAGATATTTAACTATTCTTTAGATTTGCGATATTGAACGGATTATTGTCCGCGAATGCATGTATTATAATATAATTTAATTGCATATAATCATATTATATCATCATCTTATATAATCATATTATATAAGTTTATATTATATAAGATATATATATATAACAGATTATTGTCCGCGAATGCATGTATTATAATATAATTGTATATAATCATATTATATCATCATCTTATATAATCATATTATATCATCATCTTATATAATCATATTATATCATCATCTTATATAATCATATTATATAAGATTATATACAATTATATTATATTATAATACATGCATTCGCGGATAATAATCCGTTACATATATATATATAAATAATATGATTATATAACTTCATATAACCAATCGAAAATCAATTCATCATTCTTTAAGCTATATTTTATGATGCGCGTACATCTAATATATATGAGTACACGTACGTACGTACATACATACATACATACATACATACATACATACATACATACATACATACATATATAAGTATGGTTACGATAACGCAATTACAAATACTAAGTAATACGAGACTGGATGATATCAATAAAATTATGTGTATTTTTCAAAACTATATTTTAGCTTTCAAAATAAACTTCATGTGATCGGAGCAACATAAATAATGAGGCGATAAGTAACTGATAATTAATGTAATACAAAATACTTATGTCATATTTCGCTTGATGTAAATCAAGTTTCCAATGAAATAAATAACAATAGTATTTCATAATGAATCATGTCGACATGCACAATATGTAAAATAAGGTTACACAGCATACTTTACCTGAAGAATGTTCAGACGTTATCATTTTGGGATATTGTAATAATTGTAAAATATCCTAAGATAGTTGAAATCTCCATTGAATATCCAATATACAAGTGTGACGCCTATATGATATCGGATATCGATATACGGATATCTTAAACGACGTCCGAAGGATATCCGAAGAAACTTAAGAAATATCGTAAGATATATTATATATCCAGGTAGCAAACAAACATATGTCATATGTCGATAATTTTTTAATTACTGGATGTCGTTTTTGCGAACATATCTGTATTCTAATAGTTGTATTAATATTAGTATTCCTTAACGAGAAATGACTCGTCGAATCGACATCGATTTAGATATTGTGAGATTTCAATAGAATATTAGAATATCTCGGACATTTAAGACACTAGTGGGATCGCATTTAGAAATCTAGCATAATTTGGAACATCCTCAGAATGAAGTGTGCTGTATGAGATAATTTCTCTCTCTATTGGAAACTTTGATGTTAATGGCCAAAACGAATGTACAAAATCGTGAGAAGTCGTACAAAAGAAGAAGAAATAATGAAACGGTATGATCAATCACAGAACAGTTGCAACATTTTTTTCGCAATGAGTTTCGCACCGCATCTCGTGTCCAATAGGAAAAGATATCCTCCTGAGAATTCCTAAAGAACTTCGAATTCTCTGAATGCGGGATGCATTCTGAAGCTTATAGGAAGAAAATATTGCAACCGTTTTATGACTGACTGTATATACACGGTGACCCATTTTAATCGACAAACGGAGATATCTCCGAAACTACGCAACCTACGAAAAAAATGTTCGGATAAAAGTTGTCGAGGACAGTGGGGGAATCTACATGTACTAATGACTTTGAGGTCAGTTTTCAAGGTCATTTCAAGGTCAAGGTCACTTTTTTAAATGGAACCCCCTATTTTTAATGCCGGATTCAGAAAGAGCGAGAAATTTTACATCCAGATATGTATCAAAGTATAAGGTTAACGTGATTTCCATAGGTCAAATGAAGGTCAAGAAACCACCACTACCAAACCCCAAGCAGGCTAAACCACCTAACTCTGGGAACAGCCAGTTTAATCGTTTCTTTTTCTTTAAAATAAATTGAATTCCAATCCAGACTCACAAGCTCGTGCATTATTTTCGTTGTATTCATGATGTCAATGTTGTCGAACCAGATTTCTATCACGAGCTTATTGAGGTAGGTTTCGAACTGCTCAGTTGTTAGAATGTCTTTCATCTGGAAAACATTTAGTAAAAGCCTTCATGTAGCAAGGTAGTTATTGTGGCAAACTATTATCTAATTTTATTTGCAAGGTAGCCTGCCATACTGAGAAAGTGGCTTTAAAGAGAGTTTAATTTGTTCAAAAAATTTGTAATTAAACTATACGGGGCAACATTTAAAATTATTAATTCATCAAATCTGAAGTGACGAAATATCTTTCTTACGTTTGAACTTGAAAGTTTGACCTATGGAGGTCACGTTAACCTTATACTTTGATACATATCTGCAAGTAAAATTTCCCGCTCTTTCTGAATCCGGCATTAAAAATAGGGGGTTCCANTGTTCAAAAAATTTGTAATTAAACTATACGGGGCAACATTTAAAATTATTAATTCATCAAATCTGAAGTGACGAAATATCTTTCTTACGTTTGAACTTGAAAGTTTGACCTATGGAGGTCACGTTAACCTTATACTTTGATACATATCTGCAAGTAAAATTTCCCGCTCTTTCTGAATCCGGCATTAAAAATAGGGGGTTCCATTTAAAAAAGTGACCTTAACCTTGAAATGACCTTGAAAACTGACCTCAAGATCAAGGTCATTAGCACAAGTAGATGATCCCCACTGTCCTCGACAACTTTTATCCGAACATTTTTTTCGTAGGTTGCGTAGTTTCAGAGATATCTCCGTTTATCGATTAAAATAGGTCACCGTATATACAACGATTTTCCTAATTAGTATAACAAGCAACTTACGTTTTTAATCTGTCTTTTCTCATAAATTTCTGTTACATTAATTTTACGGCTATTTATTAATTGTACAGGTTAAAAGAAAGTATCTGGATATTTTTACAAGTGTGCTGAATCAATCATGAGTGTTATTTTGTGCATATATTCTTTTTATTTCCGTATATACCGTTATATCACTTAGTATGATTTATTTTGCTTCTGATGTTATTAACCCTTTACACTCTGATGTCCCCTCTGAGGAAATATCGCAAGTCTAGCGAACCACTCGGATATCCCCTCTCAGGGGACATCAGAGTTTATTAATGATTAAAGAGGATGAGCTTATGCCGCGGCCATTTTTTTGAAAATTGCATGTTTCTTTGAAGTTTTTTATTGAAATGGCACAAGAAAGCAAGTCAAAATATGGTATATATAGAAAAAATAAGATATATGGAAAAAATGTCAGCCGGCATTACGTCGAAGCGGAACGTTTGTAATGCATTCATAGCAGCTAAACAACAAGCTGTACATTTTAAACGTTGGAGGAAGAAAACGGGACTGCATTGTCTGCTCACACAGAGAAATACCGGGTAGGAGACGACAAATTACTTTTGTTCAACGTGCACCAACGAACCCGCGATGCACATCGGTGGCTGTTTTACACGTTAGAAAACACATTAGAAAATTATAAAACATAAAATTTGTATCAAAAATGTGTTCTTTAATACTTAACGATTCATATAAACCAAGCCGCATGGAAATAAATTACTTGATTCCGAAAATAAATTATTTAATATGATTCCGAAAATAAACTATTTAATATGACGCAACTGCCGCCTGCGCGTCTTCCTCAGTAAATGACGCCGAGTTGCTGGTAGATATCTTTCAAAACAGCTCCGAGTCCAAAGAGTTAAAAATAGCCAAAGTGAGTGTTCAATATATGTACATAATGATATACATTACAAAAATAATTTCAATGCTATTTGTCTTTCTATATGTTTTTTGTCCTCTTGTTTGCTGCTTTTATGACTTCATTCCACTCACTGATATGCAAATACATCAGAATGATTCGAGAAATTCAAAGAGGAATGAGGAAAATTTATCAGTCTAAATCCATCGTTCGTTCAAGTATGTCTTCGATTTTGATTGCAGCAATCGTATTCCTGTTAGTGTATAAGTTCTACAAATTTACTTACCATAAACCGCTTAACTCACCACCAAGTAAGTTAATGTTAAGTTTGCACAGTTTTAACAAATTTTGCGCACATGTTTTGATTACATTTTTACACAGTTCCACTTTTAATTTGTTGTTAATTTAACTTTTCTGACACAGTGCCCAATATATGTAACAAATGTTACAATTTAATATCATGTTACATTTTAATTAATTCATTTAATTTAATTTCCCTAACAACACTTACTACACAATAAAATTTATGCAAAAACTCATGTGATATTAACACATTGCGTACGGATGACAAGATATCTCATTTTTAGCAAGCCGAACGTTCTGGTCGGGCGACGAGATTTCAGATTTCGTCGACTTAATCGATGACTTAAGGAATTAAAAATAGATTTTCTTGTTACGTTACCGGTACATTACGTTAGGATAATGAAGTCTCGCGCATTCTCGAAACAACTGGTTAGCGAATAAATGAATGTCCTGGAAACGTATTGAGCGATTAGAGTGCCGTACGCAATGTGTTAAATCAATTAAATAATGAAAACCAATAGAAATTAAACACAGGACCTTATTTGCAGAATATTATCTATTCTGATCGGTCAAATATAATAAAGTTTCGCAGACGAAAAAACATACAAACGATTTCGGTTGTATATCCGACACTTTTCTGTTGTAAAAAAGTTTGCGAAACTTTATGTAACTTTTAACTAATTATAATAGACAATTCTTCTTCTTCTTTCCTGGCACTTCAGCCTCATTTGAGGCCTACTTCTCTCTCTTTACATATGCGTGTGGTGCGCACACAGATTTACACATGCATATGGGACCTACACAAAGTTTTACGCCGGTTCCGAACGGCAGTTGGAGAGAAGTTTTCGTGGCACGTGAATACTCTTGATGGATTGCCAGCTCACCGAAGAGGAGCGACGAGCGTATGATAAAATTTTTCTGGTTCTACCGGGGATTGAGAACCCGGAAGACTCCTAGCATGATAGACTAGTGCGCTGCCTACCATGCCACGCTCGCGCTCTATAATAGACAATATTCCTCACATAAATTCCTGCGCTTAGCTTCTATTTCCTAGATCTGTGTGCGCGCGCGCACGTGTGTGTGTGTGTCCTGAACTCTATTTTATTAATTTATATTTAAAGTATTTTAAATATAGTTTCTCAGTTAAGCAAGTGGTTCCCAAGCCACTTTTAGAAGCACTATTATCGATAAGAGAGGTCGATAAGAGAGAATATGGGTGTATCATTCACAATTACTATTACATAACGATATCGGAAAATAGAAGCGCGACGATTACTTACTTGTGAAATTGTAATGTTCCTAACACAGGCATACCTAGGCTTCTGATATTAGGATGTTATTGGCTATTATTGTGGGGTAACTACTTCTTCCCATATAAGACTTTCACGTACTATGTAAAGAAATTGAAATCGAAGACCATCGGCTGTTACATGGGCAGTTTTTGGACGATAGTAGTTAACGATCATGCCAGCATAAAGGAAGTACTCAAGAGGGATGAATTCAAAGGTCGAGTTACGGAAGTGCCAATTGTAAAAGACCGATCTTTTGGAAAGATGTTGGGTAATAAGAGAAAATGTTTCTATTGTCAAATTCAATTATACGATGTATGACTTTTTTTGTAAATTAACGTATTTTTACCTCCTTCCCTCTAAAGAAATATGTCTTTAGTTCACACGATAGAGTTTCACGTCAATGAAGATAGTAGACTTTTCCCTTCGCACGGAATTTATAATTAATTTTAATATAAAATTGTAGGTATAACTTTCACCGATGGTCCATTATGGCATGAACAGAGGAGATTCTTTCTTCGTAATGTACGGGATTTCGGATTCGGACGGCGACAGGAAGCCTTCGAGAGAGAGATTTTGGACGAAGTATCTCTGCTTATCAATATCTTAAAACACGGACCTATTTACGATGGAGAAAAGGTACGTGTATCCTAATAGATAAAGGCCGTTTCACGAAGAGATGATCAGGTGGAAAGAAGGAATAAAAAATCTTGTTCTTCGTAGGAAATAATAAAAGGCAACTTGGCGCTCTTTCCAGACATTCTTTATTCGACAATAGGTAGTTCTTTGTGGAAGGTTTTATTCGGTCAAAGATTTGATAGAACCGAACACGACATTCCACGGCGGGTATGTCGCCTATCCATGATGTTTGTAAGATCGCTCGATCCGACAGGTGGTGCGATCTTTTACCTACCTTTTTTAAAAATCTTCGGAAACATGTTCGGATACAAAAATGCAATAAAATCAACTTATTTGCTAGCAAATATCATCCAGGTAAATCCTTTTATCAAATAACGTGTACAATCGTAGGTAAAAAATGTATTGTGAAACCTATTTTTTGGAATAAATTTACGCTGGAAGAGAAACAAAGTATTATATTGAGTACACACTTCGATGGAAGCGTTTTATTGTAATTCTGCATTTTTGTATTTAGGAATATTTGAAATCCCTAGAGACAACTTTCGGCGAAAATGTTGATAGAGGATTCGTCGACAGATATCTGAACGTATTGAACAAAAACGATAAATCGCAATATTTCTCAGAGAAGCAAGTAATCATGATGCTAACTGATGTGATGCTGGCTNTTGTTAGCTACGTGCACTACCATTCCAACTACTATTACCCAAACCATCAGGCTCCTGATAAACCATCCTATGGTCTTGAAGAAAGCGCAAGATGAGATAGATAAGGTCGTTGGCACTGGACGTTTGGTGACATGGAATGATAGAAAGAAGTGAGTTACGCAACCGAAACCTATAAGATATCCCAGCGAGAAATGAACCATCGAATCAACATCATGACATTAAAACATGATAAATATGGATAAATAGAATAAAGCATGATAAATATGGATAAATATAGAGTTTCTGAATACATACATAATAAGATGATATAAATAAGTATTATATATCATATAATATATAAAGTACACATATAAGGTGAGTCACCTAACATTAGAACCTAACATATCTCCGTTATTCTTGATGATACGGGAAAATATCTAAGCAAGAATGTATTTGTTTCGAAGGAACAAATATTATTTTAAGTAAAAAAATTTTTTTTGAGACCATGATTTTCGAAATTTCAACGTTATCAGTATTATGTTAAAATATTATTGGTGATCTTGAAATCTCGAGAATTTTTTAATATTTTTACTTATAATAATACTTACCCTTTCAAAGCAAATAATTTCTTTCTTAGACATTTTCTCATATCATTAAGAATAACGGAGGTATTTCAGGTTCTAATATAAGATAACTCAGTCTGTATAGCATTAGACACGAAAAATATCGCCTTGATGAAACGAATTCAATACATGATTTCGATATTATGATATCGATACATGATGAAACGAATTCGATAAATACTTACATGCACTCATCCGTAAATTTATCTTAAGTTCGTCTTGCACGTTTTCGTGCTGAAAGCGTCGTTCTATCTTTATTTCTCATTACACACTGAAGGAAAATAAAACGATGTTTTTAGCACGAAAGTGTGCAAGACAAACTTAGAGTTAATATATGCCTGTTACTTTGTCATACTAGACAATGTACAGTATACGAATTATTTTAATCTTTCTTTGAAGCTAGTCATTATTTTATTATCGTCAAATCAAGGGTCTTTCTCGATTTCGTTGCAGTTTGCCTTACGTGGAAGCGGTGATCCGAGAAGCGATGAGAATGTTGCCACTTTTCCCTTTAGGCATATTCCACAGAACCATCAAGGATACTACGCTGGGAGAGTACACGATAAAGGAAAATACGGCAGTTATTACTAATTTAACAGCGATGCATTATGATCCCGATCTGTGGAATGATCCCGAAAACTTTCGACCGGAGAGATTTTTAAATGAGAAAGGTGAACTGATCAAGGATATGTCGTTGCCATTCGGTTTTGGTGAGTAGTATATCGAGTGAGGGATAATAACTATTACTACCTTGAACATCTTTGAAAAATAAAAATGTATTCTTAACGACTAAATAAAGATGAAAAAATTTTGCATTTAGAAGTACTCGAAATGATGACCATTGGTATCAATGCAATTTCTGTTGGATAAATTTTCCTCTTACCTGGATAGATATATTTCGATATATTGTCCGCATACTGTGCGACTACCATAAGTACGTTAAGATGCGTTCTCATAGAACGAGCATTTTCAGTATATAAAAAAAGATTATCTGATGCCGTGAGAATTGCGGCAATATTGCGGCGATATTCTGATGTAATAAGTATTGTTGCTATTTTGCCAGAAAGAGAACACAATTAATCCGGAATTATTGTAATAATAAGAAGTTAATATTATCATTAAAATGATAACGTAATAAATTAGTATTCTTTAAAACAAACCTATTTTTAAACATGTTGTGCTTTTGCATAGCATCACAAAGCATATATTAAATATTTGCATGCTATGTTCAGCATTTTTGTCTATCTGAATACTCTCATATTTCGAAGATATTCAAAGTGGTAATAATTATTGATTAAGCCTCTATTGTAATTGCGATAGGATCCGGAGAATTCTAAAGAGACCTTCACAAACTAATCGTCCTTGTTTTATGTGCAGGTCATCGGCTTTGCCCGGGAGAAACTTACACTAGATACACCGTATTCGAGACATTGTCCGCTCTGTTGCAAACCTTTAACTTCTATTTGGTCAAAGGCGAACCGTCGGGCATCAATGACAACCTGTCAGGTATTCTGGTAACTCCGAAGGAGTGTTGGATACGCTACGAGTTGCGTTAACTCTACTTAGTTTTTTCCTGCTTCCTAGATGTATTTCGATATATTTCATTTAATTAAAAAATGCAAGGTACAATGATTTCTATGACGTATCACGCGGTATTTAAACATTGCACATTTATTTTACACGTGAGATAAATGTAGTTACAGTGTGCCTCATTAGAAACGAACGACGTACAAATTTTTGTCCAGAGGACGTATAGAAATCATGTGTGTCACATGGGTTTTTCCGCAAAATAGATTATTTACTACACTCCATTTTTTCGCATAAAACTCCCCATCTTCGTGATTTTATAATAACATTCATCAGTTTTGCGTGAAAGTAAATCTTATATATTACGGGAATTATACACTTTCTCTTTATCGAAGTAGAAAGAAAACGGTTGTCTATCTATATCTCAAAAAGCACTGTGGTTGCGGACATGTTAGCAATAAGAATTAATTCCTTAGTCCTTATCTCAGTAGTTACACGCCTGACTATTTATGAGCTCGCCACGCGGATGTTGTGAGAGACTCGTCTCTCTGTGGTAGTTCTGACCGTGATGTGCAACTAGAAATAGCAACGTCCGAAGCGAACGTTCAAAATGTCTGAAGAATATGCAGGCGTTTCCTTAAATACATTCACGACATCTGGATACAGGTTCTTGGTGTAATGACTCTTGTAATTGTCGATGTAACCGGACAAGTATGATCGGACTTCAAAGACAATGTATATTATAACGTAATAAGAATCTAATGCTGAAATATGTACAAAGAAATGTGTTTCAACCCGAATCTTCCATATTTCGTATTGTAAGACTCAGCGATATGTGTGTGTGTATGTATATATAAATATATAAATATATATATGTATATACATAAACACACACACACACACACACACACACACACACACATACACACACACACACACACACACGTACATACATATGAATATATGATTACCTAAATAATTATGCAATGTTCAAACCACCATGTATTCTCTGAGGCTGTTGATGACGGATTCGTCGCAACAACGTTTCAACATAACATGAGCGATTTTATTATTATTCTCTGTGTACCAAAACATACAAACCAAGACATGCCAATACTGCATACTTAAACTTAGGGTACTCGTTCATATATATAGTGACCATGCCAACGTACGGTAGAAAGCCTCTCGCCCGGCCAACGACGTCCTTGTGCGTCAGCCACAGCTGACCAGGTGCGTACAAGCCTCTATCGTCCACGGAATTGTTGTCGCCCTTCGTGAGGAACTTGACTGTGTTATTTTGGTCACCCCTGTAAAATTGTCAAAACCATAAAATTGTACTCTGCACTATTATGAATGTTTTGTTGACAGAATTCTTACTTTTCGTGAAGCTTAAGTACTCTATGCACAATAGGTATATCCCGTCCCTCGACTTTGAAAACTACAATTTCGCCTACTCTCACTGGTTCATCCTCATAATTGGTAAGGAAGAGTAAGTCGCCCCTATGAAATGCAGGCTCCATACTACCACTGTGAAAAAAATAGAAAGGACAGTTAACATCAATTTAGTAGATAATCAGCTTTGCATCACGAATATTTCTATAAGTTTTTTTTTTAACAAGATTATATTGATCCTACGTTACTATAAACATTGTTAAGGAAGTCTTAGCCAAATATAAGATGAACTTGTAATATATATATACACAATATATAAGTTAATCGAATTAACAATGTGTAACAGAAATTTCAATAATCTTGACCGTTTGGTTTTGAAAATACAATAGTGGTATATTTTAATTTATAATAGTGTTTATAATTTATAATAGTGTTCGAGATACATATATGTAAGCATATATTTAAATATTTATATACTTCTTTCTATTATCTATACATCTCTATTAGATCTGATGCAATACTACTGAAGCATACATATAGTATTAATAAGAATAACAAATATTTTCATACTTATTGTGTATATATATATATTTATCTCAACTTCGTTTCACATTAATATTTATTATTTGGTTATAAATGTATATAAAAAAGTGTACAGAAGAGAAATTCTGCTTGTTAAATGGTAAATTGATGAGAGGCCCCCTGATGCATCACTGGAAATATAGCCCTGAGCTTCCACAACTTCTTGAAATTTTTGCTACTATTTCTATATTAGATAGAAACCCCTCAAATGAAACTTGCATAAAATGTACATAAGCACAGGACAAAGCTATTATTATATTTACTGTCATGGCTTATATCTATGACGAGATAATACTTTTTTTAAATTAAAAAAATACAATTTGAATACAAAGATATTTAACATGTGCAAAGTCACAAAATCTCACAACATCTGTATGAGATGACGAGTGAATTAACCCTTTGACTGCTGACTGCTCTAAGTTGAAGCGCTTCGCGTGAGCGGCGTGCGGCCGGCAGTAGCGATCGCTGGGGACTAAATACTTTTGCGCACAATATGGATCTTATCGGCGGCGTATTAACACATTATAATATAGTACATAATCCAATTACTATTACTTTGTCCACTGCAAAATGAATCCAATCATTTTTTTATTTTCAATATATATTGTTTATTCACCAATAGTAAAGTTTTAAAGCGCCATAATCTCATAGTTATAATGTATGTGTTTGGATATTGGAAATTGACAAATTGAACGAATAACAAGTAAGTAACATAAATACTCTATATATAAACAAAAGACATGAGACAGCAGTAAACAGCCAAAGCCTTCGCCGAGCGCGCATTTGCGTCCATAGTCCACATCGATGGCTTGCGCTGGACGCACATATGCGCCCATAGGCCACACCGATGGTTTTCGCCGGACGCATATATGCGCCCATAGCAGTCAAAGGGTGAAAAAAAAACTGGCTGCGTTTGGCAGGATGAAACCAATACGAGGATATACGCTACACGGTGATTAGGAAGTTAGGTTAGGTCAAGCTGCCTCCGTACCTCAACACCACCACAATAGGGCTCTCGCTGCCGGTGATGACCATCAGACCCTTCCATATCATCAGCGCCGACGAGACTATCATGCCAAAGCTCAGCACTTGATACAGGAACTGAAAATTGCGAGAACATCAAGTTTCCTTCCGTATGTCACGCCACCATATGTGACCACCGTTCGACCGTGACGTTGAAAACAATTTACCTGGCGTTTATTCATTCGCCGGACATCGTCGAATATCGACTGCAACATCGTGTAGGTCCGATGCTCAGGGAACAATGAGAAATGTCAGTTACGTGGTGATCACGTTCAGTTTCTTTGATTCAAGCACAACACCGGTAACCCGTATCAGTTACCGTCCAACCACCGCCACCACGTCATGTAAACACTGAACAGGGAACGACGAATCAATAGAACGGCGGAACGGTCAGAATGTCGCGAACGTTGACCGGAAAAAAGAGTACCGAGAAGGGTAACATCCGGTTTCCAAAAATCCGCCACGTGTTCCGAGACGCCAGCTGGTATCACCGACGAGATAACAGCTAGAAGACAATGTTATCCGCGGATGATAATTGCGAAAGTGTAATTTAAATGCTCCGTGAACGAATACACATATATTTACAAAAAAGACACCGTGTACAACGGCAAATAATTCACTTCAAGTCTGAATTCTGTTTAAACATGACTCAACCAATTTCTAACTAAAAACTACCAAGAACGGTCGGTAATGCCGACGTTCTACAATTATCTCTGATACCTTGGACAATAGGCGTTAGTTTACAAATACCGATCATTTTGACACATACAAAGCGGTTTAGTATAAAATTACTAGTTAGTACGCGTAAACGATCAGTGTAAGTGGGACGAATCGCGGAAACCTCTGTAGTCTTTGATAGTTTCCTGTCGAAGTTCCTGATAAAATCGCAACCGTCTGCGTTCTCAATTTAAATCGGATATTCGCTGTTACACTTATTAACCGAAATGGCTCAAGCTGTCGCAACGACGAGCCAATCAATCAGATCGCACAGCAAGATTCACGTTAGCTATTATTACGATAGTAAGTAATCAGAAATATTGTTACCGTATTTCGTGTGATTCGCGTCAGCTTTTATCTTAGCTCAGCTAGATGTCATCCACAAAGTACTGTAGTTGAAAAGTAATAGAATGGAATATCCTTTTTCATTTGATAATACAGTTTTCGAGGCGTTCAGTCGACAAATTCTCAGGTGCGCTCACGCCGTAGTCGCGCGAGGCAGGAATAATGGCCAATTGTTAACGATTTGGAAATCTTTGATGTAATCAAAATACTTTCGTTTACCGTGCTCAGTAATGTGGCAGTCTAAATATTTTCCCGATTGCGATCAATAATTGCCGTCTGATTTCCCTCAGCAAGGCTGTCGTAGAAATTTGATCGTATAAGAAAAAAAAATACACACACAGAATATTTTAGGAGTTGTTTTTAAATGCACATTGCAACTTATATAATATCGTTTATCTTAATAACTGTTAATATTACATTCAAAGTTTTGTTATTATCACGAAGCAATGCTTCGTGTGGAGCAAAACAAAAAAAAAACAAAACCGAGGTCGAGATGATTGTAGATATTATGAGATATGGAAGATTATATGAGATTTTTGACTAATACGAATTGCAAAGAGTAATCTGATACACGATTTAAACTTTCGGAAAATATAATTATACATATGTATTAATCCTAGCTCACCACATTCCAGTGGACCGCTGAACGTTTTTCGGCTTTCTAGTTTTTACATGATGTACTATTTCTTTTTTCAAGTATCAGGTGTAATGGATGAACATTACTTCTTCTTAGATCGCGCTTGCAAGATTGCAAAACATTTGAAAATTTTTTCCGAAAACACTATTTTTTATGATAGTAAATTTCGCTTAAACCTAAACCATTGCCTTGGCCTGATATCAGAAACATGTTATTCAGACTCGATATTTCCAATTCCACACTTAAAAATATTAATTAGAAAATGACAAGACGACAAAGCCGAGCAGTCTCAATATGGCGAATCACGGACTGGAAAATAAATGTGGTTAGCTAGGGTTACATTTTGCAAGCGCCTCCTTGATTTCATTTACGTACGTGTAACTTATATGTCCAGATCATTTTCCATATTACTATTTTGTGCCAAAGCACTTCATGAAACCGTATCGTTTGAAGATAACGCAAGATCTGATTTCAAGCTACGGACTTTTAAAGAAAATGAGTATACACGTAAGAATGTTTTCATATTTTTTCATATTTTTTTCATTTGCTTACACAAAATGGACATTTAAACAATCCATATATGTAATTAGCGACCTTACCGTGCCACAGTAAATGATATGATAAAATTCCACGATGAAGAATATATCGATTTTTTGAGTTTCGTAAAACCAAGTGACTACAACAGGTATAGGAAAAAAAAGCATAAATGTAAGACATTATTATAGATGCAAATAACTGTGTTGTGTGTAAAATTAAAGTTGAAAATTCTTGAGAAATTAAAAAAAAAAAACATTTGGATGTTTCTTTTTTCTTTTGTGACAGACGGTTTAAAAACTAAAGATTGCCCCATTTTTCACAACATATTTGAGTATTGTCAATCATTCACGGGTGGAACTATAGCTGCTGCTACGGAGCTCAACAGACAAGCCACAGATATCGCCATTAACTGGAGCGGCGGCATGCATCACGCCAAAAAAAAAAATGCATCGGGTTTTTGCTACGTAAATGACATTGTGCTTGGAATTTTGGAATTGTTGAAACATCACTTCAGAGTATTGTACATTGATATTGATATTCATCATGGCGATGGCGTGGAGGAAGCTTTCTATACAACGGATAGGGTGATGACAGTCTCGTTTCATAAGTTCGGCGACTACTTTCCTGGAACTGGTGATCTCAGGGATATTGGAGTGAATGAGGTGAAAAATATATCGAAAACAATTCCGCCGAAAGATAGCTAGTCATCGTAAAATGTATTTTGGTATCTTTCTGTCATTAACAGGGAAAATATTATGCCGTTAATGTACCTTTGAATGAAGGAATAAGTGACGACAATTACGAGGCAGTGTTTGTTCCCGTTATTTCAAAAGTGATGGAGACCTTTCAACCTAACGCCATTGTTTTGCAATGTGGCGCGGATTCATTAGCGGGTATATAAGATTCCTTAAATGAAACCGTTACTATGACTTGATTGCGCAGCCTTTAACGCAAATAATTAATTAATCGATGTAGGGGACCGTCTGGGGTGCTTCAACTTGTCAATAAGGGGTCATGGAAAATGCGTGGCATTTATAAAATCATACAAATTGCCTTTATTGTTGTTGGGAGGTGGCGGTTATACAATAAATAATGTGTCCAGATGTTGGACATACGAGACGTCCATAGTTGTAGAACAGGAACTTTCGAATGATCTCCCATATAATGAGCAGTTTGAAAGATTCGGTCCTGCGTACAAGCTACATTATGACACTAATATTATCATACGGGATAAAAATTCATCGAACGATCTTGAGAAAATAAAGTAAATGAAATTTTTTTTTTTCGTAATTTTTACGTTAGATTTAATTCGCATGTACATTACAAGCGGATTATTTGGTGACTATATTATAATCGTAGACAAAAGATATTTGAAAACTTGAGGATGCTACCTTCCGCTCCTAGCGTGCAATTTCGGGAAACTAAAGAGAACAGTAATGACGAGCAGACAGTTGACGATGAGACTAATCCTGATGAAAGATTGCCTCAAAGAGATTTGGATAGGAGGATACAAGGTGAAAACGAGTACAGTGATAGTGAGGACGAAGGAGAAGGTGGACGAAAGGATAATATGTCATTCAGGTTAACTGTTCTTTATATTTTCATGTCAATAGAAACAATGCGTCTATCTATAATTTGTTTTATCTAGAGAACAATAAAATCGAGTGAGCAGCTTTGTCAAAGCGAAGATTTCCCCATGGTATCCGACAAAGTACAAAATCAACCAAGACATCTTTTTAATGCTTGATATTTCCGGCTTTTGATATTTTAAGAATCTTTAAACGAGGCTTTTTAATTGTTTGGTAACACGAAAACACGGTTGGAATATGTTACCTCCTTTAGTTTTCCTTATAACGCGTATGTCTTAGTATAAAAACTATATATGGTTTTTTACAGGTGAATAAAAACAAGCTGACAAACTACCAATTTGCTAATTCCCCATTCTACACGACTTAATCAAACGTTGTGGGATAAAACAAAACTGATCATTAAAGCGCGTCATCATCAAAACTGATATTCCTAAAGCATGTTATTAAACTTTCAAACACGCAAATTCATCTCAACAATGACTCAGTAATATACGCAGAAACGGAGAGAACTACCAATTTGCTAATTTCTCATATTACACAACTTAATCAAACGTTGTGGGATAAAACAAAACTGATTATTAACTGATATTCCTAAAGTGTGTTATTAAACTTTCAAACACGCAAATTCATTTCAGCAATGACTCAGCAATGTACTTAGAAACGGAGAGAAAGCATCGATTGATTCGAAGAATAAGAATTATATAATTTTACATATAACTGTAAATTGTGAATAATTTTATATATACATATAAAATTATGATATATAATTGTGTATATTATTGTAAATTTATACTTTCACATTATGAAAAAGTGTGTAAAGAACATGTTTTTAGATGACAAAAAAAAAGAGGAAAGGAGGAATGCGAAATTTTGTCACAATATCTTTTTGAACAGTTTACTAAGCTTTCTCTGTACATTAGTTATAAGCTCTGGAGTTTCTTCCGAAACGGAGGACTTATATTCGGTATTACATAAAAGATATTACAATTATCCTATATACAAGAACACTTACCTATGTAAAACAAAGGCAAACTTCGAATCGAGATGAAAACTTCTTGGGAAGAAAAGACTAGCGTTACGTCAATCGCGTCTCCAACTTTCTCACAATTTCCAATAAGGTTTTCATCTGCACGTCCTTATGCAGTCTATCCTCCAACTGTTCCAACGCTACGCCACCTTGCATAAACTCCTTCAAGTTGTAAAAAGTGCCGTTCTCCAACCTGTGATCGGTCACACGATCCTGGCTGTAATTGTACGTCCGGACTTTCTCGTTTCTGAGCCCCATTCCCATCTGTTTCTTTCGCAGCTCGCTTACGAACGACGTCTGCTGGTTCAATTGCTGCTCGTACAACATACTCCTCAGCTTCATTATCGCCAATTTCTTATTCCTAATTTGCGACCTGTCCACTTGGCACTCTACGACTAGCCCGCTCGGCATATGGGTTATCCGCACCGCGGAATTTGTCTTGTTCACGTGCTGACCACCTGCACCGGAGGCTCGTTTCGTCTCCATCTTTAAGTCCTTGTCGTTAATCACAACCTGCACTTCCGATGGTGTCGGTAAAATTGCCACCGAGGCGGTGCTGGTGTGCATCCTGCCTGACTTCTCCGTGGCCGGTATTCGCTGTACTCGGTGCACACCACCTTCGTACCTCAACTTGGACACTTGTTCACCAGACATTATGATGCTGACGTTCCTAAGACCATTGCAATCGGTCGAGTCTATATTTATCACATCGTAAGATAAACCCAGATATTTGGCATAGCCCAAGTACATTTCGTACAAGTTTTTAACAAACAGCATAGCTTCCTGACCTCCAACACCCCCCGTTATTTCGAGGATAATATTGTCGCAACATTTGTTGCACATTTTGTTCAATATCATACCCAACAGGCTCTTGTCCAGTTCACTCAATTGCTTCCTGTACAACGCATCTTCTTCTTCTGCTAACTTTTTCATCCCCGCATCCTGTTTTACTGTAAAAAGATATTCATCTTTATATATTGTGGATAAACAATGCAGAAGAGTAAATTCTCAATGACTAATACACATACATAATTGATGTTACATTTTGTAACATCAATGCTGACTTAATGCAATAAACTTTAAATACATCGATTACATTTATTTTCAGATGAGATGCAACGGACTAAATTTGACTAGTTTATATGTTGAGTTAAATATATTGTACAAAGAAAAATACAAAGAATGATAAACTTTCGATCCTTTGTTCATGATTGTAATTTTAAATCACATGAATTTAATGATATGACATATTATAATTACACTATTGGTTTATTCTTTTTAACTGAACTGGCTGTATTAATTCAAGAAATTTACATATACATTGAAGTGTATAAAGCTTATGTATGAAATTCTCATGCTTCAGTATGCATATATTTCCTGAACTAATGCAGCCAGTTCAGCTAAAAAGAAGAGATCAATTGCTTCAATATCCAGCATCAGCATATAATAATTAAGAATTGTATAATGAGAATATAACACTTATGTCACTTACCTAGATCATGTAAATTCTCAATATTTTCTAATAACTGTATCCTTTTATTTAACAAGCCACTAGTAGTGTTTAAATCAATCAATTGGAGGAGACTGTTATCTCTCAAGGTTTCATTCTTGTATTCATTTACAAGATAATCTAAACATTTTCTAATTCTATTATCCAATTGCTTTGGGCTCACATGCATACTAGACAAATTTCTGGCAACTTTTTGATGAAATAGCATCGGAAAACATAATTCACGAGTCTTCACAAGCTTCGTGTACCACCGATAATTGGTGAATCCGCACTTTCGTATTAGTAAAGACATCTTATGATCTTGTATCACTATTAATTTCTTTCCTTTCTTTTATAAAAATCTGTACTTTTTCCCTCTTACTAAAAATTTTTGGCTCATACGCTATTTCATTTTCCACGCTATAAAATGANTTTATGATCTTGTATCACTATTAATTTCTTTTCTTTCTTTTATAAAAATCTGTACTTTTTCCCTCTTCCTAAAAATTTTTGGCTCATACGCTATTTCATTTTCCACGCTATAAAATGAAAACAAATTGCTGTAACCAGTAATATTTCATATAAATCTATATAGATTTTATACTATCAAATTGACAATAAAATCTATCATGATTACCTTAAAAATTAACTTACAATTTCCATTAAACGCATATAATTTCTGAATTTCTGCTATCGGTTATTATAAATTGAAATAGAATAGAATCCAATAAACATTTTAAAGTATTCGCAACACATCATGACATCATAGATATTATGTATAAAAAATACTTTGATGCCTAGAAAACGTCAAACTGCATACCGTAGTATGATATGAATTGTAAAAAAGTTATGNATGTATAAAAAATACTTTGATACCTAGAAAACGTCAAACTGCATACCGTAGTATGATATGAATTGTAAAAAAGTTATGAGTAATGCTTTCACTAATGAGAATATTCCATTTGACACGTCCAACCATAACGACTAATGATTGGATAATCTTAACGTTCCTAGCTCAACTGGCCAATCAATGAATTTTGCAATTGGACGTGATAAACGAGTATTAAGCGAGACTCCGCATAGTCCTAGTCTTCAATAGGTACTTTAAGCTTTAAGCCTTAAGCAATTAACCAATCACAATCGAATTATAAAAGAATAATCAATCGTGATTGATCAATTTCTTAAGATTTAGAACTTAAATTCTCACTATAGACCCTGCTTTAATTATTCTTTAATTATTCTTTTCACATTCGACTGTGATTGGTCAATTTCTTAAGGCTTAAGGCTTAAAATACCTATTGTAGACCGATACTATAGGTCTGTTCGTTTTCACTGCACTAGTTCAGCGGTACAGCGAAACGAACAGACCTTATTGTGGACAAGGACTGAAACCCGTATCAGACTATGGATTGGGGATTGAGATTTAGATCGAATTTGGCCAATCGGTACAAAATTAACCGAATTGAAGCTTAGCGAAATTTAGTGAACTTTGTACTGATTGGTCAAATTTCAATCTCAATCTCCAATCCGTAGTCTGATACGGGCATAACCCATCTTGTTCTCACGCACATCAAGGCAAAGTAGCGCCACCGTCGCGTTGTCGACCTCGGGATGATACAGCAGCGTGAACAGAGACATATTTTGTCGTGCGTTGTGTCGTTCTTTGTTTTCCGTTGCCCTACGTGCCCCCTGCGAAACGATCTCATACGGTAATAATCACGCGGGCCACAAAGTCGCACGGTCAAGAGTCATCGTGGACGAAAGCGCGAGCGCGCGTCGACGAGAAAGAACCAGCCAAGAGTAAGCGGCAACGACATCGGGCGACGGGCGCCATTTTGTGCGCTCGTTGCGGCAAGCGGACGTTGGCGAGGCGGACAGTGGGCCAGCGCGTCCACGAGGTACCGTTTCTACGACGCTGGAATTCCGCCGTAGCCGATACACGCACATCACGTGTTTCCCATCCCCGTGCCTCTCCT
>NW_014556331.1:0-6156 GCF_001313825.1 Dinoponera quadriceps
TTCTCGAAGTTTGCTAAACTGCAGAAGAAGTCACTCGATACCGTCCAATTGTTTGCGAAGATAATGATACAGAAAAAATGGAAAGACATCGAGGATAAACAGGAGGAAAATAAACTTAAAATCAAGATGGAAAATCTAACAAAGAGTACAAAAGACGACAGAAAGACAACCAATTACAAGCTGCATTCTACTAGATATGATCTAGACGACATCGATAAGCGGAGCGTAGGCGAAAAAAAGCAATTTGCCTTTTTAGGGATGTTATTGAATATGTAGAAAAATGAACCGATGACTGACAAGGAGATTTTGGCTGAAGTCAGTACTATGACTATGATGTACGAGGTCTGTTCGAAAAGTATTGCGAATTTTGAATTAACGCGGGTTACGTATATACGATTTCTGATTTTTTTGTGGCGTTATGTTGGTACTCATGTCCCTCACTTATGCCGACAAGTTCGGCCATTTTGAATATTCAGTTTATCTTTGACAGCTGTTTTGCTTGAAAATGTTTTGGCTCGTCTTTAATTTTTGCCTATTCAAAAAAATGGATCAAAAAATCTGTATCAAATTTTGTGTGAAAAACAAAATTAAGTGCGCGGACGCATTCCAAATGTTGACTGTGGCATATGGTGAAGCTACCTTGGACCGAAGCAACGTTTATCGGTGGTACAAAATGTTCTCAGAGGGCCGAGAAGATGTGAACGACGAAGANGGACGCCCGAGCACGTCAACAACAGACGAAAACATTGATAAAGTAAAGAAAAGAGTATTGGCCAATCGTCGAATCACCGTTAGAGAAGTTGCTGAGGACCTAAACATATTGATTGACTCGTGCCATTCGATTTTTACTAATGATTTGAGCATGAGACGGGTCGCCGATAACGCCCCTGCTCACACATCGTTGCTTGTGCGCGAATTTTTGGCCAAAACAACACACTAATGATGCCGCAGACACCGTATTCCCCAGACCTGCCCCCCTGTGACTTTTTTTTGTTCTCGAAACTGAAAAGGCACATGAAAGGACGACGCTACGCTACGATTGAGGAGATAAAGACGGCATCNAAAATGATTTTTTGAAGTTCTTCGAGGATTGGGAAAAACGTTGGCATAAGTGTATAATATCTGATGGGGATTATTTTGAAGGAGATAAAATAGGTATTCATGAAAAAATAAATAATTTTTGAAAAAACACAAAATTCGCGATACTTCTTGAACAGACCTCGTATATTGATATTGTTGCTCTTATTTGTTTATGTTCACGGAGAAATAAATTAATTCCAAGTTATAAAACGGAAGAATATTTAACACGTTCATTCCCAATCACGCGATATCGCGTGATGCGAGTTTTCACCAAACGGCCTCTCACGCGTTATCGCGTATTAGATATTTAGAGTACATAAATCCTATGTACATAATAATAAAAACATATAAATAATATATTAACTTATTTTGAGCACAATAAAAGCTAAAAAAAAATTAAAAATATTTGGCCACCACATGAAATTCCAATTTTCAGCTTGGCAATGAACGTGTTAATAGTTAAGCTAAAGACCAAAAAAGAAGATGTTAAAGTTAAATGTTTATATCACATCCTAACGTTAACTTAATGAGGCACGGATTATAATGAGCACAAAACAATATCTTTTTCATATCACGGTGTTTCAGGTGGGACCTTTCCGAAGACTGGTTAGCAGCTTTCTATATTCTCCGAAAGCGAATCACTTTAGAAGATCGAATAATCCATGTCTCATTTAGCGATGAGGATTATGAATATGTGAACGGTCATGTAATTAATGAAAGGAATCAGCTCCCTGCTATGGGATATATTTTCTTCATTTGGGGCACAGTTAGCCTGTTGAAGGGTCATTATCTTCATAACGTACCTGTCGTATTTGAAGATGTTAAATTTTTTCGGGCGACCCATATTCCGAGTCAGGACAGTGTAGAATTAACGTTAATGGTGCAGAAGGATATATATTTGTCATTTACTAACGTTCGCATTTGAATTTTGTGTAATATAAATTTAATAGTTATTATGTTTACGTATTGCAGCTCCCGAAGCTTTTGAAATAATAAAAGGAAGCACTGCTGTCGTTACCGGTAAAATGCGCGTTGCTTTAGATCTTGTGAAGGAAAAAGTGCCAATCGATTACCTGCAAGAGGACGGTTACAAAGAAGAAGAAATAAATCAAGAGACATTTATAAAGAACTTAAATTACGCGGATATCAATACACTGGCGTATTTCCAGGATTAAAGAGTTCATCACAGGTCACGAGGACATATAGCTTGGTTGAATAACTGGGTGGCNACTTTTGAAATAATAAAAGGAAGCACTGCTGCTTTTACCGGTAAAGTGCGCGTTGCTTTAGATCTTGTGAAAGAAAAAGTGCCAATTGATTACCTGCAAGAGGACGGTTACGAAGAAGAAGAAATAAAAACAAGAGACATTTATAAAGAACTTAAATTACGCGGATATCAATACACTGGCGTATTTCGAGGATTAAAGAGTTCATCCGTCACAGGTCACGAGGACATATAGCTTGGTTGAATAACTGGGTGGCTTTTACGGACAACATATTGCAAATGCAAATTCTCAGTAGAGACACGAGAATTCTTTACAACCCTACTGAAATACAGTAGTTAATCATTGACCCAATATTTCACGCACAACACGCAGAGAACATAACGACTGAAGATAAACGTAAGTTTCCAAACATTATATATGGAAATTTATTTAGACTTCACCTCGACTTTATAAATATTCAGATAAGATGTACAAAAAATAGAATTGAAATGTCACATTTAAAAGTTCACCTAGAACTCGTTGTGCGCATATACAAAAATTTGGACANACAATATTACGTCGAAAACTAACCGGACGTCTAGTGCTTGAAGAATACAAATTCGTAGCTCACCCTGACGGAGCTAAGGTTTCTTTCGAAGAGACTATAATCCTGTTGACACATTTTGTGTTAGAATTTTATCAAGCAACTAAAGTAAACATCATCGAGCTGGTCGAAGACGGTGACGAAACAATCATAAATGAAATAGCACGCCCACTTGTCGTTGAAATTTTGAGCAATATACCACTTATTCAATCCAATATCATTCTGGTAACGAGAACTAATCACTTCGATCTCGTTACACTTCCTTCAAGTGTAACGGTTTCGCAATCAAAGAAGCTGTCGAAAAATGACAATGCGGTATTAATCATAAGCTGCAATTTGTTAAACAGTGACAAGAACGGAAATTTGAAAGAAATTTTGCAAGCATTTAAAACTGATGGGTTTTTACTGACACGAGGACAGTCGCTTACGAAGAAAGAGATCATGACTGCCAATAGGAAAAACCTAATAGTAATAATTAAGAAAAACACAGGGATCGAACAAATCACTCTCTTGAAGAAGAGAGGTCAGTTGATGAAAAAACGAAAATAATATATGCAAATAATCACGAATTCTCTTGGTTGGAGCAACTCAAATTATGAGAGGAAACCCAAAAGAAACCGGATTTTTTGTATAAAAACTTTATTTATTAACTTTTTTACAAAATTCCTTCAGTCACTTTAAAAGTACTCTCCGTTAGATCCGATGCACTTGTCAAGTCTTTTTTCCCACTGTTTGAAGCATCTCTGGAACTCTTCAACTTTGATATCGTCCAGTGCCCTTTGGGAAGCTGTTTTAACCGCCTTCACATAATCAAAACGCTTCCCTTTTAGATTTTTCTTCATACTCGGAAACAAAAAAAAGTTGCACGGAGCTAGGTCTGGTGAATACGGAGGGTGGGGAACGACAGGCCATCCCCCGGTAGCCAAATGGGTCATTCGTAAGGCTGTGTATGCGGAGGCGTTGTCGTGGTAAAGGAACCAGTCACCTGATCGCCAAATTTCTTGGCGTTTCCTCCGCACATCCTCTCGGAGACGTCTTAAAACTTCCAAATAAAAGTGCTGGTTAACAGTCTTGCCACGGAGAACAAATTCCCGATGCATAATTCCACGAACATCAAAAAAGACAATGATCATCGTCTTCACATTCGATCTCACTTGTCTGACTTTTTTTAGTCTAGGAAAGTTGGGAGTCTTCCACTGGCTTGACGCTTGCTTAGTTTCTGGGTCATACCCGTAACACCAACTCTTATCACCTGTAAATGACTTTGGTGAAAAGGGAAGCGTTTTGATGATGTGGAGGTAAAAACAGCTTCCCAAAAGGCACTGGACGATATCAAAGTTGAAGAGTTCCAGGAATGCTTCAAACAGTGAGAGAAAAGACTTGACGAGTGCATCGCATCTAATGGAGAGTACTTTGAAGTGACTGAAAGAATTTTGTAAAAAAGGTAATAAATAAAGTTTTTATACAAAAAATCCGGTTTTTTTGGGTCCACCCTCGTAACTCTAAGCAAGGAAAGCAAATTGACTAACACCATGAGAATAATTATTCTTGGAGAGAGGAACACAGAATGCGGTTTATTGGGTTTTGTTACTTCCTGGAAGAGGATGTACGCAACAAACATTGCTTACTCGCGCACTCGCGAGGCCTAAAGGTACTGGTAGGTCTGCAGATCAGGTCAAGGTCCGGAGAGGCCCACTTACTCCGATCACAGAACATACTACATGGGCTTAAAAGTCCCGGGATTTTTCAGTAAGTGGCGCCAATAGAAAATGAACATGATTTATTTCGAGAGGTTCATCTGTCACTAGTTTATGTGTGAAGTTTCATGACATTTCGTTCATTCGTTTACAAGCTACAGTAGTTTAAGTGTCGCAACCTTTGCCTTCGTAAAAAAAAATGGAAAAACAAAAATATCGCATATTGATCAAACATCGTTTTTTGATGGGAAGAACTCCTGAACATTCAATGAAATGGTTGAAGAAATGTTATCTCACATCTGCTCCTTCGAGAACAACAGTTAATCGATGATTTAGTGAATTTAAATGGGTCGTATAAGCACTAAAGACGCATCTCGCTCTGAAAGACCAAAAGTGGCTATAAATGCGGAAATCGTAAAGCAAGTGCATCAAATCGTTTTGAGTGATCGTAAAGTGAAAGTTGCGCAAGTTAGCTGAGGCCGTTGGTATCTCAAAAGAACGGGTAGGATACATTTTGCACGATGTTTTGGGTATGAAAAAGCTATCTGCGCGATGGGTGCCGCGTTTGCTGACCGTCGACCAAAAACAGCAGCGCGTTGATGATTCAACGGCCGGCCGGTTTGGCGTTGTAGCAGCGTAATCAAGCGGACTTTTCTCGACGTCTTCTGACGGTAGATGAAACGTGGATCCATTACCATACCACCTGAGTCCAATAGGCAATCTGCAGAGTGGCTAAAAAGCCACGAAAGCCGACCAAAGCGGCCAAAAGACCAACGCTCGGCCGGGAAGGTTTTGGCCTCCGTTTCTTGGGATGCGCATGGCATAATCATCGTCGATTACCTGCAGAAGGGAAGAACAGTTACGGTAGAGTTTATGCAGCGTTATTGGACAAACTGAACGACGGAATAAAGAAAAAACGGCCCCATATGGCGAAAAAAAACAGTTCTGTACCATCACGATAATGCACCATCACACACGTCCTTGAAAGCGATGGCCAAATTGGACCAATTACGATTCGAATTGATTGCTCACCCGCCGTATTCTCCAGATTTGGCCCCCAACGACGATTATCTGTTCTCAAACCTCAAGCGGTGGCTCCAGGGAAAGAGATTCACATCGAATGAGGAAGTTATCGCGGAAACCGAGTCGTATTTCGAAGGCTTGAACATTTCGTACTACAGAAAGGGCATTGAAATGTTGGAAAATCGCTATACCAAGTGTATCGCACTTGAAGGCAACTATGTTGAGGAATAAATATAATGTATTGCCCAAAAAACGCTTGTTTTCATTAAAAATCCCTGGACTTTTCAGCACATGTAGTACGTTAGGTAGTTCTTTATTTAGGTCAAAGAACTTAATCTCTTTACGTGGAATAGGACCACATGAGAGTGTTGAAAGGAGAATTCTGATTTAAGTAATTGAAAGAAAATGAATAAATAATTTTCAGAACTTGGTTAAATTTAGGGCATTTTGAATAAAACAGTTTATTAATTATATTAATAACTTAATTTGGTTCTCACGTGGATTAATAATAGTGGTAAATTGATGAGAAAAGTCATTGTAAAAGATA
>NW_014556332.1:0-3644 GCF_001313825.1 Dinoponera quadriceps
CACTTAAGAATCCGACATTTCATATGCACCAACCTAATACATCAGAAAAAGTGAAATATTGAAAATTCATATTTCGGCTGGTAACTTTTGGACCAAATACTCTACTTCCTCGAGAAATGGTAAAAGAAATTAATCTGCGAGCAAACTTGCGAGTTTGCGTGCAATAGGCGAAGTAACTTGAATGTCGAGTGAATCTTGCGTTTCTTTACGTTAAGTCGTGAACGGATGCAANTTACGTTAAGTCGTGAACGGATGCAAACTGGCGAGTGTTTTGATGTAGAATCGAAATAAACTCACGCCGCTTGAAATCCTCGAGGCTGCCGCATGGAAATAGCGTAATAAACCTGAATATTGCAATCACACTCGCCAGTTTGCATCCGTTCACGATTTAACGTAAAGAAAGCAAGATTCACTCGACATTCAAGTTACTTCGCCTATTGCACGTAAACTCGCAAGTTTCGCCCGAAAATTGATTTCTTTTACCTTTTCTGGTGGAACTAGCGTATTTTGTCGAAAAGTTTCAAGCCGAAACGTGAATTTGCATTAGTTCACGTTTTTTGATGTAGAATCGAAAGAAACGTTCGCCGCTGTGACGTCCCCGCCAAAAAAATTTATTTTTATTCGAAACTCATTGAAGTTGTTAACCGTAACATCAAGCGTAAATATAATAATAATTCAGTAGCACCCAAAATAATGATTAACTTCACGTATAATATGGTACGCGCCGACCTACACATATAATAGGGGTTAGGGGACGCGCATAAATGACGCATACAATAGAGCCGTCACACGTATACACACACACAACATAACTGGTATACGTGAGCGCCGCGCAGACGCACCGCAGTCGCGACGCAGACCGACTATGTCTTTCCTCTCCTTCTACCCTACAGCGCCTGAATACGTTAAACACCTTTTTACTCACCTTCCTGAATCCCCACCGAATCAAGATGAGACTCTTAATACGCATGCTGCATATAACTGTAATAATCAGTTGAAATACGTAAAATTTACAATGACATCGAAATAATCATTACAATTATTTCAATTCAATATTTTATTCAAAACCAACAGACATAGTTACAAATCATTAATTATTAATTGTACATTTGTACAACAACTTAAAATAAAACCCGCCAACAATAAAAGGTACGCATTGCAAGAAATTATTTTACAAGTCACGATCTATATTACGATGCGTGTACACAATATACATATTTCATACTCTGTACCACATAAATTTTTATTTGTTAACTACCGTATAGACACGCATTATAAACTATTAAACTGGCAAACGTCGACAGACGACATCCATCAAAACCCATACTTCAACCCCCCATTACAAAGGACAATAAAATATATATTAACGTTATACTAAAGGCATCGCCCGCGATGCCGCGTCGTCGCGCGCTCACTACACAGATACACCGCAGGTAACACACACACACCGCCAGCCGCCCGTGGCTGTAGCAGCACCCCATGCGTCATAACGCATACGCTCCGCATTCAAAATTACTCTTCTTTATTAATCTGTACCACCGCTATACCAAACATAATTTAATGCAACTAACAACGAACATACTTACACTATAGTATTATACATATTGTTATTAACATTATAATTATTAATCGAGAGTGCGCAATGCACAAACAATATTATAACTCACACACACAATATTATAATACACCGCTTTCATTTTACAAGCGATATGTATAACCACATATATATTATTAATTATCGCCGATAACCGCGCAATATTAATTATTGTAAGGATACTGAAATCCACCGCACCATAAGTAAGCTCATGGCAAGAGACCAGTCGTTATTAAAAATTATTTAAGAGACAGTACTGAATGTCGAACGTATTAGATCATCACCCGAGTCAAAGAATTAATAAATTATTATGCCTTATCTTAAAAGACTGAGCATACCTTAGTCTTCGTAGAACTCTTTCGCCGCCCGGCATAGCTTAAACAAATCTCGAGTTACTCGGACAGTACTTATCTTTGGTATTCATAAACTACATGGCACCTAATTTCTTTGACTTTTACCGAGGCGCGAAACCCCACTCCGGTGTCATCCCTACCTTTGTCACGAGAGGGTATATAAACCCACGCACAGTAGCCTCAGGGTTCTTCTTCTTCTTCTTGCTAGTTCTTATTCGATCATTCATTATTCGAGTCACAGCACTCTTTAAACTTTTATATTCATTTATTCGACACTCAGTACTCTCTCTAGAGCGGCTCGCTCCCTCATACGAGGCTAGTTAGTCTGCTCCCTGGTAATCGAGCTGTTTTACAAAACGCTCCCGGCAAACCAGGCAAGGTTTAAACAACGGTGCAGTGAGTTCCAGTTCCGCCGCCTTCACACCGAGTTCCCACTGCGTGCGCACGAGCCTGCCATAGCCGTCCGTAGCGTAAGTCTTATTTTCTTGTACTTTTGAAATATACGAATTGATAACCCCCAGACGTGTGAAGTGCCTTGTATTCTATTCCCACTGCTGCATCGCGATCCTGTGAACAGATAGAGCCCTTACAAATATACGATACATCCAGCTTAGAGCCTATCCAGTTGAAATAAAATAATTACGTCTTAATCGAGTGTCTAATAAGTGTGTTTCTTTTTTTTTTTCAAAATTCGTCCAACGTTTTAAATTCAAGCTTCATATACTAAATTATCAAGCAACGAAACCATTCCAAGTCAAGTAACATTCAATTATCAAGTAACATTTAAGTACCAAAGAGAACTCAGCGAAACATCTAATATTATAATAACGGCCCGTTGTGAATTAACGAACTTTTTAAATACGAAAATCTCAGAATATCTCGATTCTTACTCATTGACTGCCAGTTCTTCCCCCTTTTCCCCCTCTATATACCTACCAGCGTACGGCGGGTGCTCTCAACCTTCCCGGGTTACTGCCGGTGAATGCAGGTAGGCCCAAAACTAAAAGGAGAGCAGCGCGTTCTCGATCCCGAGGGCCCGAGGATGTGACAGAACTAGCGCATTTGGTAGAAAAGATTCAAGCCGAAACGTGAATTTGCATTAGTTCACTTTTTCTGATGTAGAATAGAAATAAACGCACGCCGCTTGAAATCCTCGAGGCTGCCGCATGGAAATAACGTAATAAAACTGATTATTTCAAGCACACTTTTCAGTTTGCTTTCGTCCACGACTTAACGTAAAAAAACGCAATATTCACTAGACATTCAAGTTACTTCGCCTATTGCACGCAAACTCGCAAGTTTCGCCTGAAAATTGATTTCTTTTACCTTTTATGGTGGAACTAGCGTGTTTGGTCGAAAAGATTCAAGCCCAAACGTGAATTCTCATTAGTTCACGTTTTCTGATGTAGAATTGAAAGTAACGCTCGCCGCTTGAAATCCTCGAGGCTGCCGCATAAAAATAACGTATTAAAACTGAATATTTTAATCACACTCTTCAGTTTGCATCCGTTCACCATTTAACGTAAAGAAACGCAAGATTCACTCGACATTCAAGTTACTTCGCCTATTGCACGCAAACTCGCAAGTTTCGCGCGAAAATTGATTTCTTTTACCATTTCTCGAGGAACTAGCGTATTTGGTAAAAAAAATTAAAGCCGAAACGTGAATTTGCATTAGTTCACTTTTTCTGATGTAGA
>NW_014556333.1:0-1151 GCF_001313825.1 Dinoponera quadriceps
AAAAAATGGCTCAGTGGTCAAAGATTTTCCAACGATGAAGAAGTGATGTGGGCAGTTAATGTCTATTTTGAGGAGCAAGACAGTTCTTATAATAAAAGGGTATCGAACTTATTGAAGATCGCTGGGAAAAGTGTATAGAGCTGAAAGGAGATTATGTTGAAAAATAAATACATTCTTTCCAAAATTTTTGTGTTTTCTTTGTTGGGTTGGGTACTTCTAGGACCACCCTCGTATATCCGACAGAGGCTGACTGTTTATGTTTATCGACACGCACGCGATCACGCTCCCAGCGGAAGCGCGTCACGTGCCTGTCGTATCTTAGAATGGCGCAAAGCGCCGGTGAGCGATCCAACAGATGGTTGGTCTGGCGGCGGGAAGGGTGACAGTGCTAATGCGCCGTTACAAATGATAATGAAGAACAAAATGAAGCGAATGATATATATTTATTGAGTGATCACGAAACACCTGTGGGCTATATTATTGATGATGATAATGAGGATAATTATGATGATGATAATGATGAAAAAAGAACGAACGTTTCTTTATTATTCGCGCGAATTAAAATATTAGGTTGGAGAAAAAGAAATCCATTATTTTTTCGGTAAATGGCTGTAGTGATCGATCTCTCGTAAAATATCGAGCAAACAATTTCAGATTTATGCTCTTTGAAATGGTGACATTTTGCACTATAAAAATTCGTTTGTTGTTTTTTGTTTGGTCCATTCAGTTGTGAGTTACAGAGTGTTAAAACTGGAAGTCAACAAAGAGAAAATTCGGTACATTTTATAGTTTTTCTTTGATAAAAGCGAAAATGCAAGCTAGTCGGCTGTAATTGTGAATGGTGTTTATGGTGCCAATATTGTAACAGCCAATTACGTGCAATTTTGGTTTCGTCGATTCCGTTCAGGTATTTCTGATGTTAAAGATGCACCTAGCACAGGTAAACCCGTCGTCGAAAATGTCGATAAAATCACAGAAATAATCGAAGTTGACCGGCATGTTAGAAGTCGTAGCATTGCCCAGGAGCTAAAGATCGACCATAAAACAATTTTAAACCATTTGCACAAAGCTGGATACAAAAACAAGCTCGATGTTTGGGTGTCACACCAATTAACACAAAGAAACATAATGGATCGAATTTCCATCTGCGA
>NW_014556334.1:0-2298 GCF_001313825.1 Dinoponera quadriceps
AGAATCCTAAGCGTCAGAAATCATGGGTGAATCCAGGCGAACCATCCACATTCACTGCAATCGCTTTGGAAAGAAGACAATGCTCTGTGTTTGATGGGATCAGAAGGGTGTAATCTATTATGAGCTGCTAAAACCTGCTGAAACCGTTAACACTGATCGCTACCAACAGCAAATGATCGATTTAAATCGAGCATTGCGTGAAAAACGACCGGAATATGGAAAAAGGCAACACAAAGTCATTTTGCTTTATGATAATGCCCCATCACACACAGCAAAACGGGTCAAGGAAACGATCGAGGCGTTTAGTTGGGAAATACTAACGCATGCGGCTTATTCTCCAGACTTGGCTCCGTCCGATTATCATCTATTCGCATCAATGGTACACGCTCTCGCTGAACAACGCTTCAATTCGTATAAAAATGTACGAAATTGGCTCCATATCTGGTTCGCTTCAAAAGAAGAAATGTTTTTTTTGGCGTGGCATTCATAAACTGCCGAAGAGATGGGAAAAATGTATAAATAGCGATGGACATTATTTTGAATAAAATATTTTTAATCATTTTCAAACAACAGACGTGTAATTTTTACAAAAAAATTCCGGTTTCATACTTCTACACCTGTGAGTAATTTTAGAAGTAGAGCTTTCATACTGTGCAGGTCCTCGAGCAGTTTGGCGAACGTGGAGATAGGCTGCGTAATGCTCTTCAATGCTTCCGAGTAACGGGCCCTTGGGCTGACTTGCTCAGGTAGTTCAGGGTAGTTGCTCCTGGTAAGAAGCGGTGGAGAATCCCTTGTGGTATCAGTTCCGTTGTATTCTATATATTTCCGGCCTTCGAAGAAAGACACTTTCTCGATGGCCATGTATCTGGTGACAGCAACTCGTTTTAAGTATACTATGCAGTCCCGATCACGTGTGGAATGGTTCCCATCGCAGTTTATGCATCTCTTATTCTCCCTGCATGGAGATTCGAGAGAGTTCCTATGTCCTCTGCCACATTGCAAGCATCTTTCTGCAGCCACAAAACTTGGTGGTATGTCCAAAGCGGCCGCATTTGTAACAAAGGCGGACCGCCGGAATGTAGGGCGAGACGTTAAATCTGGCCTTCCAAATGAGGATAATGTCCAGTAAGGTTTGTCCTCGGAACTCAATTCAGACAGTGGGCGAGTCAACCCATATATTAGTCTCCTTGTTCTTCATTTTCAGCCGGAAAGCACTGCCAATTTGGATTTTAGGGTTCTCGCGGTTGATGCACTGAGTGATTTCGTCCAATGAGGCGTCCATGGGTATTTCTCTTATTATGCCTTTACGAGTTAGCAGTGATTTGGGGATAAAGGCGGTGATACCGAATTGTTTTAAGTAGGGGTTATTGACCGAGTCGTTGGCATCCGGTCTGGAGATAAAAGAAATTCTCCACAGGTTCCTCCCCTGAGGCTTACACTCCGTATATTTAATGTTAGATTTGTATAGTAAGCGGGAGATGTCCAGGAAGGATATCATGGATCTGTAAGAGGAGTTCTCTTGTTGTTGGGACTGTTTCAATAATACGTAGAAAGGTGCTTTACAGTATGCATCGTATTTGTCCTGTTTACCCGGATCCTGACCTTGAGGGGTCGGACTGTTCTGTGGCAACGATGAAGTGTCTCCTTTCCTCTTGGCCTTTTTCATCTTGGCCGCATGGTAGAAGTTGGCTGAGTTTTGAGGAGGGGGAAGTGTGCGATTACTATCTTCCTGCATGTCCGAGACAGAAGAAGACTCTTCTTCCTTTTTTCTCTTTCTCTGTTGTTTTCCCATCCTGGCGGATCTTGTTCTTGGAGCTAAAGGGCCGAGTCACGTGTCCCGGGAGGACGCGGGGCGGCCGCCAATACGCAATGTATTAGCGACCGTACAACTCGATCGAGGAGAAGCAAGTGTTGCAAAAAAGACTCGAAACTGCAAGAACTGGTGCTGTGCAGCACAAAGAAATTGTCCTACCCACTCACTGAGCGATAAGCTATAGAAAACTTCTACAGGAAAGAGAGTTGCCANCGTGTCCCGGGAGGACGCGGGGCGGCCGCCAATACGCAATGTATTAGCGACCGTACAACTCGATCGAGGAGAAGCAAGTGTTGCAAAAAAGACTCGAAACTGCAAGAACTGGTGCTGTGCAGCACAAAGAAATTGTCCTACCCACTCACTGAGCGATAAGCTATAGAAAACTTCTACAGGAAAGAGAGTTGCCAGCGAGATAAACCTTTTACTCGCAAGGCAAGCAGAAAACTCTCAGCTGTCACTATGAAACATTCATAATAGCCAGTGCC
>NW_014556335.1:0-919 GCF_001313825.1 Dinoponera quadriceps
CTCGCAAGTTTCGCCAGCGGATGGATTTCGTTTACCTTTTCTCGTGGAAATAGTATTTGGTCGAAAAGATTTAAGTCGAAATGTAAATTTTCATTATTTTACATTTTCTGATGTAGAATCGAAAGTAACGCTCGCCAGCTGAAATCCTCGAGGCTGCCGCACGGAAATAACGTAATAAATCTGAATATTTCAATAACACTAACCAGTCNCTCAACATTCACGTTACTACGCCTATTACACGCAAACTCGCAAGTTTCGCCAGCGGATGGATTTCGTTTACCTTTTCTCGTGGAACTAGCGTGTTTGGTCGAAAAGATTTAAGTCGAAATGTAAATTTTCATTATTTTACATTTTCTGATGTAGAATCGAAAGTAACGCTCGCCAGCTGAAATCCTCGAGGCTGCCGCACGGAAATAACGTAATAAATCTGAATATTTCAATAACACTAACCAGTCTGCTTCCGTTCACGATTTAATGTAAAGAAACGCAAAGATACACTCGACATTCACGTTACTTCGCCTATTACACGCAAACTCGCAAGTTTCGCCAGCGGATGGATTTCTTTTACCTTTTCTCGTAGAACCAACTTGTTTGGTCGAAAAGATTCAAGTCGAAATGTAAATTTTCATTATTTCACCTGATCTGATGTAGAATTGAAAGTAACGCTCGCCGGCTAAAATCCTCGAGGCTGCCGCACGGAAATAACGTAATAAAGCTGAATATTTCAATCACACTAGCCAGTTTGCATCCGTTCACGATTTAACATAAAGAAACGCAAGATTCACTCTACACTCGCGTTACTTCGTCTATTACACGCAAACTCGCAAGTTTTGCAAGCGTATTAATTTCCTACACATTTTCTCATGGAAGTAGCGTATTATGTCGAAAAAGTTCAAGCGGACCGAGAATTCCCATCACC
>NW_014556336.1:0-1130 GCF_001313825.1 Dinoponera quadriceps
AAACGTTTCGGTTCGGTTTGCCTAAAATGAAAAAAGTCCAGTTAATAACTGTACCATGTACTCGTATTTTTCTCAGATTGCCATTTTATTTCGTTCAGATAATTTTTCTAAAGAACCTCCAAATTTTACCTTCGTGCGAACTCCCTCGCAGATGTTATTAAAACTAATTAGAAGTAATATACACCTTACGATCCATATAAAACTACTGAAAATGTTAACTATATACGCATACGTACATAGCGTTTTTATTAATACAATACTGTGATATATATCAGTAATAAATTGTATTGTACACAAGTGAAACATAGTTATTTGTATCACCATTGGTAATCCAAAGACTGTGTTTAATTCACGTAATATCGAAGATAATTCCAGATGTACATGCCTGTAAAATGCGAACAATACGTTGCTTTCCCATCATCGTGCACATAGGAACATAATTTTTTTATTGTTAAATTTTTATTTTATTATACCACAATGCGTGCAACTTAAGAATGTCCATTTTATGTCATACTTTTTCAGTTATCCTTACATTAAGAGGCATATGAGTTGATTAGATTTTATTGTGTCGGTTAACTGCTTATGCATGAAAGGAGACGGAGTGCAGACAGACCAGGCAGATCTTACTAGTCGTTTTTTCTGCTGTATTAATTTCTGAATACACTGATTAACGTGTTCATGTAGAGATCCTATGTATCTGCATTAAATTTAAACCAAAATATTTAATTTTTTATTAATGAATGTTCCTGGATATTTCCGATGAATAATATGCAAAAGGAAAGCCTAATTTTTATTATATTACATTTTCGAATCTATTTTTACTACATAGTCATCTACAAACCTAAGCAGCATTATATACATTATTTCGTACAGTATATTAATGTGAGTCGTGTAATTCATTATGAACGACAGATATATAGATACTGCTTTAGAAGATTTGGGAAAAAATGTGAAAATCCATAGGCTGTCGGAGCTATTAATTATAAAGAGCGAGGCTATCCATTCAATAATTGCCCGAATCGTTCGCCTACGGAACTGTGTGTAATTCTTCATTATTTCGAATTTCTCCAATGTTTCGTTCACGATATCCAGTCTCTTCAGACAACAATTGAATCTCTGAAAGAAACATA
>NW_014556337.1:0-258 GCF_001313825.1 Dinoponera quadriceps
AAAAAATGGCTCAGTGGTCAAAGATTTTCCAACGATGAAGAAGTGATGTAGCCAGTTAATGGCTATTTTGAGGAGCAAGACAGTTCTTATTGTAAAAAGGGTATCGAACTTATTGAACATCGCTGGGAAAAGTGTATAGAGCTGAAAGGAGATTATGTTGAAAAATAAATACATTTTTTTCCAAAATTTTTGTGTTTTCTTTGTTGGGTCGGGTACTTCTGGGACCACCCTCGTATATGAATCCTACTACTTATTAGA
>NW_014556337.1:370-689 GCF_001313825.1 Dinoponera quadriceps
AATATTCAGTTTATCTTTGACAGCTGTTTTGCTTGGACGTGTTTTGGATCGGCTTCGATTTTTGCCTATTCCAAAAAATGGATCAAAGAATTTTTATCAAATTTTGTGTGAAAAACAAAAGTGCGCGGACGCATTCCGAATGTTGACTGTGGCATATGGTGAAGCTACTTTGGACCGAAGCAACGTTTATCGGTGGTACAAAATGTTCTCAGAGGCCCGAGAAGATGTGAACGACGAAGAGCGTGCCGGACGCCCGAGCACGTCAACAACAGACGAAAACATTGATGAAGTGAAGAAAATAGTATTGGCCAATCGTCGA
>NW_014556338.1:0-27688 GCF_001313825.1 Dinoponera quadriceps
TATCGCTAATTATTATAATAAAGTAAAAGATTTGTTAAGAAAAAAGAAAGAAATTTCTATATTAGACGTAATGATTATAATAATGGTAAAATTCTATTATACATGTATATAAATATATGTCGTTAATTATTATAATAGTGTGAAAGATTTGCTATGAAGGAGAAAAAAGAATTCTATATAAAGAAAAGGGTTGATTTTAATAATAAAAACAAGAGATTCCTAAACTGATTGAAATGGACGGCTGGGGATGGCAGAAGTTTACAGTAATCCTAAAGTTACCAGAGATTTGGTCAGATCAATACGTCCGATCACGTTCGGATTGGATGTTTCGATGTCCACGTCGGCGGCCTTGGTTGTTACGGGTTGCGCATAGAGACCTCCTTTTTCTCAATGAGGAGCTTTATGATCTGGCTCGTTTTGTAATGCCAAATAACTGCGAAATCAATGGATTTTACATTTTATAAGCCGCAAGCAATTGCTTGCCACGGCATCTGGTGGAATTTCCGCGGAAGTTGGTAATTCCGATGCAGAGGTTTTCTTACAGTTCGTCCCCAGTTGCCTTGGTTGATTGTCGCGATGCTATTGTTGACGGCTGTAATTTTCCCTCGATGCCACTGTTGATCACTTTAGAGAGTTACGATCTCATCCACTGACATCGGATGAGGCCACATGATCAATTGGTTAGCCTTTCTTCCCATTTTCCAGTTTAGTTCTTCTTCCATCTCTGTCAGTGCGGTTGTATTATATTTTAGCTTCACACAAAATAGGGTCCACCCTCGTGATGTAGACAGGGAGGAACACTCTGGGCAGATGTTCGGTGTTCATTTTGATAATAGCCATAGTCTGAAATGAGACGAAGTATGAAAGCGATTGCTCGATATTGATAATTATGATTTAAGTCCAAATGTATATGGGTGGTTCTCCTCTTAAAGGAGAGTGAGTACGGGAGCGTTCTACTCTTGTGGGAGAGTGGGTACGGAAGTTTTCACCTCTTATAGAAGAATGAGTACGGGAGTGTTCTCCTTTTGTGGGAGAACGGCACGGAAATTCCGAAAGTTGATTGCGTTAAATAAAGTAACTGGAAAATTAATTGCAGGAAGGATGTCTGTGTTACCGTTGAGAGGTTGTAATTCGTTGGAATCCTCAGGGGTTTTGGTGGTTTTCTTTCCGCCGAGTATAATTAATAACTGCGTAAGTGAATCCCAGAAGGATCCAATAAGGTAAGCGGAACACCCGTACACTGAGTGCAGGGCGAAGCCATGTACGAGGACGGTCCGATAAGTACTTAGCCTCATCGCCCGATGGCGCCACTATCGCAAGAGAGATTTACTATCGTATAGTACATTCTCGTAGACGGCTACTGTCAAAATTTCAGCCGAATCGGACTCGTAGTTTTGTTTTGACCGTGTGTGGAAGCATGGTGGAACTCTTCCACCATGACAACGCACCGGCTCACACCTCCGCCGTCGCCACGGCCAAATTGGTCGAATTGGACTACGAACTGTTGCCCCATCCACCGTATTCTCCAGATTTGGCCCCGTGCGACTTTTTTTTGTTTCCAAACTTGAAAAAGTCGCCGAGCAGAAATTTGAGTCGAATGAGAAGGTCATCGCCGCCACGGAGGCCTACTTTGCAGACTTCGAGAAAACGTATTTTTCAGATGGGTTAAAAAAGTTGGAGCATCGCTGGGTCAAGTGTATCGAGCTAAAAGGAGACTATGTTGAGAAATAAATCGCCACTTTTCCAAAATTTTCGTTTATCTTTTGTAGGCTAAGTACTTATCGGACTGCCCTCGTATAATAGTGTCCAGTATTAATTTTATTAAGCGTATGATAAGCAATATGCCCAATACTCCGGCAGTAATATTGCCGAAGGTCACAAACCGTCTCCAGATCCTTTCCCATGTGTAGGAGGCAAGTTTTTGTAGTGAGGCCTCGTCCAAAAGATTTATGATGGATCCCCCTTGGGTGGCTGCTGGCTGACCCATTATCCCTCTTTCTACCATATTATATAAAGGACGGGTCGTTCCGCTGGGAGCATAATACGTTTCTTGAGGTCACCTAGATCGGCTTGTGAATAAATTCCGCTCGTGGCCAGCGATCCGGGACTTTTGTATTTCCATTCAGGTTTCGTCAACGGTTTTAGAATTACCGGTGGGATGGTTGCGACAGGTTTCGGCATCATTTTATACCATTTTTTTCTCATATGGTACATTGAGGGCGCTAAGAAATTACAACTGATTTTTGTTCCTTGTCTAAGTAATAGGTGTGTCTGTGGTGTCAAGTAATAAGTGTCATTGCCCCGTAACACTGATAGTTGGCTGTAGCAAGTAGTAGTGGGGGCGACTTGTACTTCCACTGGTAAACATTTAACGATATGAATTACTTCTCCTGCTAATACCGATGTATATCCAGGTCCTTTCATGAGATGATAAGCAAATATGTCGGGAGATTGGGTGGCTATTGCTAAAGCATTTTGCAATGTCTTTAGTTCTTTGGTACATTGTTGAAATCATATATTTCTGTAAAGCTGTTTTATTTGATTACGGAGATTTTTTCTAAGTAAACAAATTTTGAATTCATGTATGTAAAAATATCCATATTAGCAATGTTTTTTACGTTTCTGAAAATGCTTAAATCGGTGTAAGTTTTGAAGAAAAATAATTTTGGACGTACCGTTTTAATGAGGGTATATCCACAGTTTTTTATGTGGCCTAAGCTTGCCGAGGCAAAAGTAGTGCCTTGTTCTACGATCGAATAGACCGTTGGAAATTTTGAGTCAAGATAGTCTACTAATTTTGTTGCATATCCCTCATACAACACACCGTACGAAGAGGCTTTGCACGAGTCGTCATGTATGCCGTGCCAAAAGATATTTTCTCCTTCGATGTCTGTACACTGACCTAGTTTTAATTCGCAGTGTATTCCTCACCCGAGTATCACTCGACTCGCCTCGAGCCGTACATTTGCTCTGTAGTCCTGCAAGGTGATTTTTATATTTGCAAGCACTACTACATCGGACCAGCTTCCGTAGACATCGTTATAGGCTTTTCCTGAAAAGGCTTCATCATTCCCGATATTTCCTGCCAAGGTAATTGTTTGTTTTCAGTGCTTTTATATTTCAATCCAGCTATGAACGTATTTCCTGTTGAAAATGTTCCATATATGTGCATGCGAACACATGCATCGTGGGTGACTTCTTGTATATATGCATATTTTTCATTATGGACGTCTATCGTATGAGAGAACATACCGCATCTTTTAACAGTGCGATCTATTTCTACCTTACATCGCATTACGCGGACTGTGTAAAAATCGTTAACTTGTAGCAATTGCGAGTACACTCTAGTAGAGTTGACCTTTTGCACTGGTATGTCGCATTCTTCGATAGTTAATAAAGAAACTGTGGTAATGTTTGCGGAAGGGGATCCGCAATCATATCCGATAATTCCATGAGCGTAAGTGACCCATTGGCGTAGGAATATCGTGAAGATGAATTTCATCATACCGAAGTCCATCTGAAACTTAAATGTTTTTTCTGTGTTGGACGTATATAAGATATCCGAAGCCTGTTAGGGTGTACAATACGACTATTCTTCTTCAGTTTAATCCTGACGTTATTTCTATTTAAGATTTCTAGTACCTCGTGTGGGCCAATGTATTGATCTCCAAATTTTTCGGGTTTGGTCCTTTTAATAAAAATACGTTATCTCCTTGTTTGAATACTTGAAGGTTAAAATCTTATGTCGTAACAAATTTTAGATTTCATCTTAGCTTCTATTAAATTTTTGTTAGCTTTCATCAGAATCTGATGTAATCGCATAAATAATTGTATTAAATAATCGTCGTATGTTTTTATTTTCTCGTCTTCAAGTAAAGGTCCGCTGGATGGAATTCTAGCAGGTCTACCGAAGACTAGTTCACACGGAGTGTGTTTAGTACCTTTGTGGATGATAGTATTGTAATTTTGTATGTCTAAGTCTAACCATTTGTCCCATTCCTTTTCATTAGAAGAGTATAGCATCGAGTATTCTGCCATTGCGTGATGAGATCGTTCCAGAGAGCCATTAGATTGAGCATGGAAAGTGGTTGTGCGAAATTTCCGTATTCGGTAGTATTTTGCCAATTTTTTCATCAGATCGCTAATGAAATTTCCTTCTTGGTCGGTAAGCACTGCTTTAGGAAGTCCAAAGACAGTGATGAATATTTTCACAAATTTATCAAATATTATAGCGGCCGTCTAATCTAGCAGTGATATGGCTAGACAGAATTTGCTTAGTTGATCTTGTATAGTAAGGATATATTCGTTACCTGCTTTGGTGCGCGATAAAGATTTTACTACATCCATGGCTATTTTGTCGAATGTCCATCCGGGAGTGTAGGTTATTACTATAGGGTTGTTTAGTTTTAATTTATACTAATTTCTTCAATTGACATTGGAGGCAGAGCAAGATGTATTGTTGGACGTCTGTTTTTAGATTTTTCCAATAAAAATTCTGACGAATTCTGTTGTACGTTTTGGTAACTTTTCGATGTCCTCCGACAGTAGTACAATGCATTTCCTGTAGTATTGCAGTCCATATATCCTTTGGTGAGTATTTGATTAATCCATTGCAAATGATTATCCGAATGTCTGAATTGAAGTATTCCGTTTGAAATCCGGTTTTAATGTCGTTCCATAGAACAATTAAAATGTGTTCGTTCTTGGCGATGCTTATGCTGAAGATTTTAGATCTTCTGCTAATTTCCGTACGTTCCTTACCGCATATTTTATATTCTTTAATACCATCGTTAGTCCCTCATTTTGATCCTCGCTGGTGGATGGTATTTATATTATATGGTATCTCTTTTTCCTTTTGATTAACCTTGCCGTCCCTACCGCTAAATTTGTTAGTTTCGGCATTTCCTGAAGCTCAAACAATTTCTTTGCACCGGTATCTAAAGGATTGCCTGAAATGTCAATAAAATAAAGCAGGTTGTCTTTACGTAAAAAATATAGATCCTTTGATTTGATGAGATTAGTCTTTTTAATTTGGATATATGTGACTAGCGGTTTTCTTATAATTACATTAGGAATTTCATCGTCACTACTCTCTTCATTTACATCCTCAGGTAAAGGTTTCGAAGGTAGGTTTTTACGGGTTTTCAACGTTATCTCCTCGGGATCTTTGGCTGTTTTTTTACATTTTTTGCACGATTACGCGTCAGCACATGGTGAAAGATTTCGTCTGGCTTATCTGGACCATTTTGCTCCTTGCCGACCGTTTTAGGTGTACGTATTAGTGCGTGGACTCTCTGTGACTCTGTGTGACACTGGGTTCTAATAATTCTTCCGGGGTATGAAGTATAGAATCCGTAGGAAAGATTTCAGTTAATACGTGGTCTTTGGGCAGATTCATTTTGGGAACGTCCTCTCTATCTGACACTTTTGTATTGTGATTTTTGAATAATTGTGGATTATAAATGTCTTCCTCGTCTGATTCCTCAGTGTCGTGATCCTCTTTTAATAATTGTCGAATAAGCTCGGCATCCCGTGGATTATTTGGATTCAGTTTAGTCCTTGGATTAATTATTTTACAATCTTCTGCCTGTGAATCTATGGGTTTCCTTGATAACGTATCCGCGTTTACATTTGTTTTACCGGCTTTATATATTACGTCGTAATCATATTCCGCTAGTTTTAATCTCTATTGAAATATTCGCATGTTCGCATGTTGAGCATTTTTAAACTACTTTAAGGGTTTATGATTTGTAATTAGTGTAAATTTTCTTCCGTACAGATATGGTCTGAAATGTTTAACGCAATACACAATTGCTAAAACTTCTTTTTCGTAAGTATTGTATTTATTTTTGTTATCGCTTAAGGTGCGAGATGCATAAGCTATGGGTCGGTCTTTATTAATAATTCCTTGTGATAAAATATCTCTTATTGCATAACCTGATGCATCGATCGTTAGAATGAATTATTTAGAAAAATCTGTGTATTGTAAGACCGGTTATTTACATAATTCATTTTTCAATACTTCAAATCACTGTTGCTGTGCTGTTCCCCATTGAATAGGAACTTCATTCCTTAATAATTGTGTCAGAAGTCGAGCTAATTTTGAAAATTCAAATATTAACCTTCTGTAATACCCAGCTAATCCAATAAATTATTTTATATTCCTTGGCGTTTTATGCGTTGGAAATTTGCGTACAGTTTCGAGTTTTATAAAATCTGGCTTGACGCCTTTATTGCGTGACCCAAATAATTGACTTCCTTGCATAGAAATTGACATTTGCCCGGTTGCAATTTTAAATTAGCTTCTTTAAGTCGTTGCATTAATTTTTCAAATTTGGTTTTGTGTTCCTATAATGAAGGAGCATACAATACTATATCATCTAAATAAACAAATACATCTTGTCCCTGTATTCCTGATAAAACTATGTCCATTAATCTTTGAAAAGTTGCAGGAGTGTTTTTTAATCCGAGAGGCATTCAAATAAATTCGTAGTATCCGAAAGGTGTTGTGAAAGCTGTTTTGTAACTATCGCGTGGATCCATTTCAGTTGTATGAAATCTAGAAGCTAAATCAAAGACGGAAAAGTATTGAGCTCCACCGAGCTTATCGAGGATGTCAATTATATTAGGTAACGGATAAGCGTCTCCAACAGTTTTATCATTTACAGAGCGGAAATCCAAGAACATACGCCAACGTTTATTACCGTGTGCATCCGCCTTTTTAGGCACTATCCAGATGGGAGTATTATACGGCGCTTAAGAATGTCGGATAATAATACCGTCTAGAATTTCTCGCACTTGCTTATTTATTTCAATTTTATGAATTTGTATAAATCTGTACTGTTTAGCATTTAACGGGTAGTCGTCTGTAGTCGGTATACGATGTTGTCGTGCGTTGCAGTCAATTTCTCTTCAGGCAATTGAAAGCATTCATGATGAGCCTTTATCAAATCTAATATATTGATTGATCCTTCCGAATTTAAACGTTCCAAATTAATTAAATTTAATAAGTCGTTTAGTCGGTCATTATCTTAAGTATCAGTTGGCTTTACATGAAGAATATTTGTATTCAAGGTCGGATTACTAGAATTTTCGTTATAATTAATAGTATTTGTGCATTTGTCACATCCGTCGGTAAAAGGCATATTAGTATTTGTTCAAAATTCTAATTGAAGTCGTTAATGTTATCATGCTCATCATGTGAGCCGAGCATGATGCGGCAAACGATCTCTAAACAATAACACGCGGATTACTAACCAACAACAACATAAGTAAACATAAGTAAACATGAAGCACGCGTGTCTCATCACGTGTTCGGGTAGAAGAACACCGAATTGTCACATCGTATCAAAAACATGATTGAAAAGGCTTCGTCCGATCGAAGGTTGATCAATCTATTCGTTCCGCTAAAAAAAAAACAAAAAAACCGCGTTATATCGGTATATAAACTAGGTGCCTTGAGAGCACAAAGACTGTTACAGAAACGTTAAGCGAAGAGAGACTTTTTTGATATTAGACCACGCTGTTCAGGTCTAATAGTTCGCGTATCTCGGCTCGCTACGGGTCAACCGTCCGTGCGAGACATCAATCTCACAATTTTCTTCATCTCGTTACGAGACATCTTTCGCGGCCTCGTGACTACTTCGCGAGTGATTGTCGGTTTATCAGTTAATTATAATTGTCATTTTGAACGTTGTGATCGTCGACTGGAATCGTGTTGCGTCTTGTAACCGCGGTTGTGCGTGGCACACGACAAGGAAGAACTTCATCACGCCTCTTATTGTAAAGGACAGATCGCCATTCTATCGCGACAGAAGAATAAACCATTGCACAACCGCAGCTCGATTTCAAGAATTTCAATCACCACACCGATCCTTCCTTGCATTCCGTGCCCTGCGCTGGGCAGATCCAGCGGAGCATTGCACGCGAGAAAGCTAGTGCATTCGCTCACAAACAGTATTTAATTTATTAAGATTAATTAGTCATACTATACAATCAGGAACTGAAATTGCATGTACAAATGAAAATGCGTTATTATTTGTATTATTTATATTATATTCGTTATCAACTGTAATACCCTCGAAATCAGGAGAGTTTTAGAAATCAAATACTGGTTTTACACTTGAGGTTCTGTTGGAAATTGTTTGTTTGACCGAAATGTTTATACTCTGTTCTTTAATCTTCTAAGTTTTAATGTTTTTGCAGAAGGCTTTGAGTACTCCTTCATGAGTTTCGTTAAATTTTATGGCGACATTACTTAAAAAATTTATTTGATTTTGTTTTTGATATTTTAATTTTTGATTATTAACATTAATATTTTTACTAACGCCTTGAGGATTACTTTAAAAATTCTCTTCTAAGGTTAAGTTATTTCTTTCTTTTTCCTGATTTTTATTTATTTCTGAAGATATATGGGGTATTTGGAAATTGACCTCTTGCTTAGAAACATAAAAATTCAGATAGAAAAATTGGAAATTTTCTTCCCGATTCTTATTTATATTTTTACTTAACCGTACGTGTAGAGTCTGGACGTCATTCCTCTATGCGCTAGAATCTAAAGGATCAGGTTCCTTATGGAAGGCTTGTGAATTTTCATTTTGATTTTCGTATGAATTTCCGATTGGAAATGCGTAGGAAACTTGGAAATGATCTTCTCTAATAGTGTTATTTATGGTTTCATGGGACGTTCGGAGATGTTCCACCTAAGTTTTAATTAAGAATTCATTAGAAGGGTTTCGCGGAATCTGGAAATTGTCCCCATGTTTAGGAATATTTTTAAAAGAGATACGGGGAATCTGGAAACTGTTCCCTTGATTAGGAAAATTTTTGAAGGAGTACAGGGAATCTGAAAACTGTCTCCTTGACCAGGAAAATTGTGGGGAATCTGGAAACTATCCCCTTGATAAAGTATATTTTGTAAGGGATTGTGGGAAATATAGAAATTGTCCCCTAGATAAGGAAAATTGTGGGGAATCTGGAAACTGTCCCCTTGATAAGGTATATTTTTTAAGGGATTGTGGGGAATCTGGAAACTGTCCCTTTGATTTGGAACATTTTAAAAGTTCATTTTTCCATAGAAGGCGTGAGAGGCAACCCTTTCCTTGCGATTTTGTTCCGAATTAGAAGAAGGCTTTTGTTTTCCGCGTCCCGCATCTTCTAGAATTATGTCTGGGATTTTGTCGACAAATTTATTCTTTCGAACTTTATTGTCCCGACAGTCAGATATCGTAAAAACCCGTTTTTTACTTTCTTTGTGGTCGGAATTATTTATCTCATTATTATTATCCATAATATTGTTTCTTTTCTCATTATCCTTAGTGTATGCAGGTCATATATTAATAGTAGGTATCAATATTTCTACTTCCGTGACCAAAAAATTAATAACATACATGTAAGCTTTACCGTCTTTATTCTTTACTATTGATTTTGCTTTTATCTCTTTCCCTTTATCGATGGTTATTTTAGGCAGGTATCCTTCTTTGATGGGCGGGTTTCCTATGCGCGCGAAAAACAAGGCTTTTGAATGCGCGGGTAATATTATAGATTCGGAAGAATAAAAAGGAATTTTTGTATTTTAACCTCTAAATGTCCTGTTGAATAATTAATTCTAGCCCCGGTCTGTTAGAAAAAAGTCCTTACCCAGTATTCCACTTGTTTGAATAGGAAAATCATTAGATATGACGTGGAAATTAACAGGAATATCCAAAATAATTATATAGTTACTTTTCCCATAGTATTGTTGCGGCACCGAAACGTCGCGTGAAAATGTGGGGTTGCCCGGGTACAGCGCGACAGAGCAGGAGGAGGTGGTGAGGCGCGATTAGTAATAAAGAGCTTTTTCTTGATAGTTAAAACGGAACTGGTCATTTATTTTTTGATTGCCCGATACACTTTTACGTACGCGTCCGACAGCGTGTCGGTGTCCGAGAATTTGAGTCGCACGTTACAATATCGTGCACGCGTCCGACAGCGTGTCGGTATCCGAGAGTTGAGATTGTGAGTCGCACCCGCACCGGTCTTACGTCTCCTTTTATCCTCGTCCTATGATTTAATCGGAGGGGACGGAGTTGATTTGTCAGCGTCATCTAAATGAAGACGCTGACCATCCTGATTTCGATATCTCTATTGCAGGAATGCCAGGTTGCATTTCTGCATAGCGATGTTTGGTAATACGGGGCCGTGACCCCGTTTATAGTCTTTGACATACATTATCGTTGCGCTTACAACAGTATATACAGGGTGCTCATTAATTCCATTTAATTTTAATGCTTGGTTAGAATTTATTTTTAAGAATTTTTACATCCGGTTTTCTTTAATTATGTTGGATCCTGAAACTGTGTCTAGCATGAATGTTTCAAAATAATTATAGTTTTGCAAACTTAATTGGACAGTGGGAATACAACTTTCCTTATTCTAATTGATTTCTACGGAATATACTACAGGAATTTCATTGAAAAATTTTCGGTCTGAACCGTCATTACCGGACACGTTTGTCCGTTGGGACCCCGATTCGCGCCCGTAATCACAGGTCGTGAATAGTTTTCATGTCATTTATGGTTATTTTCCAATTGCAAAACACTATTTTCTATCAAATGATCAGTGGCCTTACAATATCTACATTGGATCCGTGGAGCTGGCGGATTTTCGACTGGTCGATTAAAATTGTTTCTTCCTGATTGGTTTCCGCAACATTCTCTAGCTTTGTAGTCTATCTCGTTACATAATTTACAAATGAGCTGAACATTATTATTCGAACAATTTTTATTTTCGTTTTGACTTTCTCGACATTGAGATGCCGGATGTCCGCGTCGATTGCACGTCCATTAACAAATTTCGTTATTAAATCCTGAATTACGGTTAGTATAGTTAGAATAACAATCATTTGCATAATGACCGGTATTATTACACATTTGACAAACAATATTAGAAAATGAACTGTATCTACATTCGTGGGAACTATGGCAGTATTTTTGACAATTTTGACAAATAATATTGGGTTGATTAGTAAACAAACAATTTTGGGCGGTGTGGCCAGATTTAGAACAGATTTGGCATGTGACAATATTACTCTGAACAATTTTAACAGGGTTTTTAATAGTAGTGTCTCTCAATCGACATTTGGCAGCACTATGTCCACGTTTTTTGCAAATTTGGCATATTAAAACCTCATTACATGGGTTGTGGTTGTTTTATTTGGTAGATATAATTAACATTTTGCCGCGGTGTAACAAAATCTTGTACAGATCTGAGGGGAATTTTTAGTAAATGAGGAATCTCGTACCTCTAGTACTTCACTAATTACCTCTAAATCTTTTTCGATTGTTAAAGCTTCATTTACCGTAGCGGTTACATCAAAGTTACTAGGTAATCTTCTTTCTATTTCGGTTATTAATCCTTTAATAAAACTAAGGCTTATTTCTCTTTCTAAGTTTGATTTAAAATTTAATTTACTTTTCCATTACCTTCCATTACGATGGGCTTCTAAAATGCATTTACCGGTAATTTTTACTCTATTGGCATAAGAAAGTAACGTCTCATTAGCCTTTTCATACATACCTGGTGTAGAAGTATGAAATCGGAATTTCCCTATAGATGGTGCTAGCCATCAGTTTAGGGACCGTAAGACCGCTTCTGCAGAGCTATCATCTCCCTCTAACAGCTGACGAAAATTTTCAACACACAACAACTCAAGTTCCATACACCGGTATATTTTTCTGTAACCTTAAACATGTCGAGTTTGGTGCCTACGAACTACGATTTGCGGATAGCATTGGTTCCTTGTTATCATTTGAAGAAAACTGCTGCAGAATCGCATCGAATGCTTGTCGAAACTTACGGTGAACATGCTCTTTGTAAAACACAGTGTTACGAGTGGTTAAAAAAATTCAAAAGTGGTGATTTTGACGTGAGAAACGAAGAGCGTGGGAAACCACCGAAAAAGTTCGCAGACAACGAATTGCAAGCCTTATTGGATGAAGATGATATTCAAACTCAACAAGAACTCGCGGATGAATTGAATGTGACGCAGAAAGCTGTCTCAATTCGTTTGAAAGCCATGGGAAAGATTCAGAAAGTGGGAAAATAGGTTTTGCATGCACTGAATGAAAGACAGCAAGAAAATCGAAAAACCACTGGTGAAATGCTGCTCGACAGATACAAAAGAAAGTCCATCGTATCATGACAGGTGATGAAAAATGGATATATTTTGAGAATCCTAAGAGTCAGAAATCATGGGTGAATCCAGGCAAACCATTGACATCCACTGCAAGACCAAATCGGTTTGGAAAGAAGACAATGCTTTGTGTTTGGTGGGATCAGAAGGGTGTAATCTATTATGAGCTGCTAAAACCTGGTGAAACCGTTAACACTGATTGCTACCGACAGCAAATGATCGATTTAAATTGAGAATTGCGTGAAAAACGACCAGAATATTGAAAAGGCAACACAAAGTCATTTTGCTCCATGACAATGCCCCAACATACACAGCAAAACGGGTCAAGGAAACGATCGAGAAGTTTAGTTGGGAAATACTAACGCATGTGGCTATTGTAAGCGCAACGATAAAATATGTCGAAGACCATAAACGGGGTCACGGCTCCAAATTACAAAACGACGCTATGCAGAAATGCAACCTGGCATTCCTGCAATAGAGATATCCAAATCAGAATGGTCAGCGTCCTCATTTAAATGACGCTGACACATCAACACCGTCTCCTCTGATTAAATCATAGGACGAGGATAAAAGGGGACGTAAGACTGGCGCGGGAGCGACTCACAATCTCAACTCTCGCATACCGACACACTATCGGACGCGTACGCGATATTGTAACGCGCGACACTAACTCTCAACTCTCGAGCACCGATACGCTGTCGGACGCATATGTAAAATTGTATCGGGCAAACAAGTAATAAACGACCAGGTCAGTTTTTGTCAATCACAAAGCACTTTATTAAATATCGCGCCTCACCATCTCCTCCTGCTCTACCGCGCTGTGCCGGGCAGCCCCACATTACCGCGACGTTTCGGACTCGCAATAAATCTGGTGGCAGCGGTGGGATCTGCCCTCTTGCAATAAATCTGGTGGCAGCGGTGAGATTTGCCTTCTCACAACAAATCTGGAGACAGCGTATTGGAATCTGCCTTCCAGCAACAGCCTGCAACAGAAAAAGGAGAAGGATTCTGTGAAAAAAGCAATCGCAAGTCACAGAGTGGTGAGCAGCAAATCTTGGGATGATTAAACAAGGGGAACGGAAAACTTCGTGGCAACCTAGAAGGAACGGACGTCGGAGCTACGATCACCTACACGGACCAAACATGACAGTAGAGGAGGCAACGACGCAGCAAAGGCAGCAGAAACGACCTACCTCAACGTAGCGATCAGCGCCAGGCAACTCGACGCCAGACACATCGGAGCACCGATAACGAACCGTGCGAGAACGAGACAGCGCGACCTGTCGACATGCGTTTCGTCTTCCTAATGTAAGTCTTAATCTAATACACACAATCGCACATACATACACACACACGCGAGAAGCCAAGCCGTCCGCGTGAATGTCTGAATGTAGTAATATACCGCGTAACCCGTGCAAGAACCAATCCTGGCTGCACAGCGTACCTGCAGCGTATATACAAGGTCTGTTCAAAAAGTATCGCGAATTTTGAATTTCTTCGGATTACGTATATTCGATTTTCGCTTTTTTTGTGCCGTTATATTGGTACTCATGTCCCTCATTTATGCCGACAAGTTCGGCCATTTTGAATATTCAGTTTATCTTTGACAGCTGTTTTGCTTGGACGTGTTTTGGCTCGTCTTCGATTTTTGCCTATTCCAAAAAATGGATCAAAGAATCTAACAAAATTAAGTGCGCGGACGCATTTCGAATGTTGACTGTGGCATATGATGAAGCTACCTTGGACCGAAGCAACGTTTATCGGTGGTACAAAATGTTCTCAGAGGGCCGAGAAGATGTGAACGACGAAGAGCGTGCCGGACGCCCGAGCACGTCAACAACAGACGAAAACATTGATGAAGTGAAGAAAATAGTATTGGCCAATCGTCGANAGAAGTTGCTGAGCCTAAACATATCGATTAGCTCGTGCCATTTGATTTTTACTAATGATTCGGGCATGAGACGGGTCGCCGCGAAATTCGTACCAACGCCCCTGCTCACACATCGTTGCTTGTGCGCGAATTTTTGGCCAAAAACAACACACTAATGATGCCGCAGCCACCGTATTCCCCGGACCTGGCCCTCTGTGACTTTTTCTTGTTCCCAAATCTGAAGAGGCACATGAAAGGATGACGCTACGCTACGATTGAGGAGATAAAGACGGCATCGAAGGAGGAGCTGAACAAGATCACAAAAAATGATTTTNATCGTTGGCACAAGTGTATAATATCTGATGGGAATTACTTTGAAGGAGACGAAATAGATATTCATGAATAAATAAATCATTTTTGAAAAAACACAAAATTCGCGATACTTTTTGAACAGACCTCGTAATAAGACAGCCAGCCGAACAAGTAAATCAGAATTTCGATAACGTGATAAATAACACTGCGCAAAGTATACAAGAAGGAATACAAGACGCGCTAAATGTATTTAAAGATTCAAACGAAGAACAGCCCCCGATACACGTCGTAACACAACGCGAATTTCCATTTAATAAAATCGATAATAGTGTATTGCCAGTAACTCCTCGCGTTAGGCGACAAAGAAACTTGCTGAGTAAAGTACCATAACTGACGTGTCGGAAAGAGGAGAATTCTCTTTAACTTAATACGACGATAGCGTTTTCGATTCAAGCGAACTATTCGATAATTTAAATATGGACAGGCGTACAGAACGCCTCATGTACAAGACGCACCTCATATTGACGGTCCCGCGATAGATGAGGAAATCGATAGATTACGGACCACCGTCGCGCAGCGTACAAACGGTAACATAGAGGAAAACCCCTTACCAAGACGCAATAGGGGAGCAAAACGTGATAAACTAGAAATCTTAATAGGTCAGATACAAAATCTCACTACACGCGTAGCCGCAGTAGACGAAAAGTTTAACGTACTACAACAGAATAACACGGAAAGGTTCACTAACGTACAAAGGTCTACTGCAACAGGGCTCTGGAACGGAGACAGAACGTACGACCACATACAGACACTAGATCCCTTCTCAGAAGACAGTCACGAGTTGAATCCATTTATAACTGACACTAATAGACAACGAATTAAAGAGGCTAGAGACTTGATATCGACTTTCGATGGCTCCAGTGAAGTGAGACTCAAGGAATTCTTACGCGCCTACAATTACGCCTACGCTTTGATACACCCCACGGAAGAAATCGCGTTAACTATGGCAATAACCTGCACAAAACTGAAGAGATTGGCAATGACAGAAATGGGAAACCAAGAAGTAATAACTTATCGACAATTAAAAGAAATACTAGAGTCTTGCTATTCGAGAAAAAGGTCAACTACGCGGCTCCAACGCGAATTTAATTTTTTACGTCAAAAGCCCGGAGAAAACGCGCGAGACTACGGAAAGAGAGTTGATAAACTAGCAGCGGAATTATATGAGTCAGCCACCGAAGATACATTGTACGCCCCTTCGGATAAAAGAGCCATACACGAATATATAAAATCTCAACCATTAATAAATTACCAACTCGGGTTAAACGAGAAGCTGCAAACCATAGTACGATCCCGAGCTCCCGCTACGCTAGCAGAAGCAATCGCCGGAGCTATGGAGGAAGAAAAGGTAAAAGGGCTAACGAATCACTATGCTCAACGAGAACCTGCATTCCCAATAGAACAATCTCCCGCCGACCTATCAGCGTACTAGAGAAAACACTAGGCCCTCGACGTGTCAAAAATGCGGCAGAACGGGACACCTAGGGAAGAATTGTCGTACCGGCCGTTATGCGAACCGATTTGCCCTACCAACAACCAGTGAACGACCTCGCGTAAAGGCTATGGAAAAATATTGTAAACACTGTAAAAAGGTAGGACATACTCTCGACAAATGCTGGAAGCTACATGGGAGGCCGGCCGAACGAGCTGCACCCTCCGACCGTCGCGAAGGGCGACAAAGTATAAATACTGCCTCAGCAGACAGGCGAGGAATGAACCAAGGAGGCCCATCTAATGAAGGCAAAAACAAAATCGAAAGGCAAGAACGAGAAAATAAAACACAAAGTACCCAAAAATTCCAAATCAATCAAGTAAGGAAGGCAAAGCAAATACACGGAGGACTAGACTCAGTAATACTCCCGATAAACGAGATCAGACGAGGAAAAATTCCGCTATTATTAGACACCAGCTCGTCAATTAGTTTTGTAAAAGTACGAACACTAAAAGGGGAAACTCCCGTAACTATAGATAAAGTAACGCTGACCGGAGTAACCGGACACCAAGCGAGTACGCTAGGCAAATTTAAAGCAACTATAAAAATAGGGAGAAAAGTCCTACAATATAAAATCTACGTGGTAAAAGATGATTTCCCAATCGAGTATGAGAGAATATTAGGAGTAGATTTCCTGCAGGCGCATAACGCGACCTGCGACTATCACAGTAGGAAACTGACAATTCTAGGACCAAATTAAGTTTGTTACCCCATCAAACACATCAGATACCTGCCCGAAGCGAAACAATAATAAAAGTCGCCACGAACGTAAATTCAATAGGAATCGTTACAGCTGAAGATAGAAAACCCGGAGTGTTTATAAGGATTTGCCTAGTAAAAACAACAATTACACTTGTAGCGTGAGCATTATAAATACTACGGAGGATGTAGTCGAAATAGTCACCCCGTATGTAACCTTAGAGGACATGCCGCATACTAATGAGAAAGAGATAAATCTAATAAATACAAGGCAGCAACATGAATAAACAATGCAAACACGAATAGAAAAATTAAAGCAAAAATTACGCCTACCACATTTAAACAATGAAGAGAAAAAGCAATATACGAAATTTGTGAGGATTTCAACGATGCATTCTTCCTCGAAGGAGACCATCTTATTCATACTACAGCGGTGGAGCATCATATTGCCACCCGAGGTAACGTAACGCCGGTAAATGTAAGACCGTATCGTCTGCCCGAAAAGTGTAAGCAAGAAGTAGATCGACAAGTATGAGACATGCTCAATGATGACATCGCTCGTCCTAGCACCAGCCAATGGAATGCTACCCTATTTGTAGTGCCTAAGAAAACCGACGCGACCGGATAAACCAAATTGCGAGTCGTGATCGATTTCAGAAAATTAAATGATCTAATTGTTGGAGATTCTTTCCCGTTACCAAACATAAATGATATCCTAGACCAGCTTGGAAATGCAATGTATTTCACAACACTGGATTTAGCGTCAGGTTATCATCAGATTCCTTTGGGCAAACAAGATAAACAGAAGACGGCATTTTCAACACCCACAGGACATTTCGAGTTCAACCGAATGCCTTTCGGGTTAAAAAAAGGGCCAGCAACTTTTCAGTGGCTAATGAATACAGTAATAGCAGGATTACAAGGTATAAAATGCTTGGTATATTTAGACGTTATCGTCATCTATGGTTTCAGCCTGGAGGACCATAACAAAAAATTGGTCACTGTGTTAAGGAGATTGCACCAGAGCAATCTAAAACTGCAGCCAGACAAATGCAACTTCCTACGGAAAGAAGTTACATACTTGGGGCACATAATTTCAGAAAAGGGAATTTTACTTGACCCATCTAAATTAGAGGCAGTACACATGTTCTCAGTTCCGAAAAAGGTCAAGGAGATACAATCCTTTATAGACCTAGCAGGATATTACAGACGATTGATAGAAAATTTTTCTAAGATAGCGCGCCATCTAACAAAATTAACAAAAAAAGGAACACCCTTTGAATGGGGAAAAGAACAAAAAAATTCGTTCGCAATATTAAAAGAAAAATTGACAACCGCTCCTGTACTAAAATATCCGGAATTCGAAAAGGAATTTATCATCACTACCGACGCATCAGATTTCGCGATAGAAGCCATACTATCACAAGGGCCGATAAGGAAAGATAACCCTATAGCTTACGCTAGCCGCGTATTATCACGCGCAGAACAAAACTATAGTACTACTGAAAAGGAACTGCTAACAATAGTATGGTTAGTGAAACATTTTCGCCCATATGTATATGGAACAAAATTTAAAATAATAACTGACCATAAACCGCTGATATGGCTATTTAACGTCACCGCCCCCGGATCACGATTAATCAGGTGGCGACTAAAATTAGAAGAATATGATTACGAAATCATACACAAGGCCGGACGAGCGAACACAAACGCCGACGCGTTTAGCAGAAACATAATACGACCTCTCTTAAAGATAGGTGCACCGAAAGAGGAAGACGAAAAAGTCAAAGAAAAAGAATACGCTAAAGAAGAATCTGCTGACGAGACAAAAAACCCTCGAAATTATACCGAGGAAGAAAGAAGACAAATACTTTATGAATATCACGATGCACCTCTAGGCAGGCATCAAGGCATCCAAAGAACATTAAACAGAATACGGCTAAATCACAAATGGAAAAATATGGCGACTGATATAGAAAAATATATTAACAAATGTGAACATTGCCAAAAAAACAAATTATCGCAAAAGACTAAAATGCCTCTCATAGTCACCGATACACCGCGAAAACCATTCAAAAAATGCGCATTAGACGTAGTAGGACCATTAACAGTAACAGAAAATGGAAACAAATATATACTAACATTTCAAGACAATTTAACTAAATTCAGCAAAGTTATACCAAACCAAGAAGCTTCCACTATCGCGAAAGAATTCGTAAAGAAAATAATTTTGGAATACGGAATTCCCGATAAAATATTAACGGATCAAGGAACGAATTTCCTAAGTAATGTGTTTAAAAACACTTGTAAACTATTAAGAATATAAAAAATACAAAACAACCTCGTACCATCCGCAAAGTAATGGCGCACTGGAACGCTCGCATAGGACATTGGCGGAATACTTAAGACACTACATTAATAACGAACAAACAGACTGGGACGAATGGATGCCGTACGTAATTTTTACATATAACATGACCCCGCAAACGAGTACAGGCTATACACCATTCGAACAATTATACGGTCATGAAGCGACATTACCCTTGCCGTATATCTAAAACCTGAACCCGCTTACACCTTCGATGACTATACGCAAGAGCTCAAACAAAGATTACGAGCGACAAATCAGCTAGCAAGGGAACATGTTAAAGAAGAAAAAATAAAGAGCAAACGATACTACGACCAAAAAAACAAAAGGGGTCCACTACGAAGTAGGCGATAAAGTCTTATTATTGGGTGAGTGCAAAAGTGCATGCGGAGTTTGTGAGTAAAAGTCAGACAGTGATTAGGCAAACAAAGTTCTTTATTCATTCAATGATATATTCTCCATCGTTGTCTATAATCTTTTTCCAACGTTCTGGCAGCATAGGGATGCCCCGATCATAAAAACTGCGNCCCAGAGTCAATTTTTTTTCTATTTAAATGATTTTGCAATGACCGGAACAAGTGATAATCAGAAGGTGCGATATCAGGAGAATACGGTGGATGAGTTAGGACATCCCATTGCAGGCTGTTCAGTTTGCGCAGCGTCTGTCTCGAAACGTGTGGTCTTGCGTTGTCGTGGTGAAAGACTACGCCCTTGCGATTTGACAAAATCGGACGTTTCTGTTTGATTTCTCGATTCAGATTGGTTAATTGGCGACAGTACTTGTCCGAATCAATCGTTTGACCAGCGGGGAGAAACTCAAAATAAATTATGCCCTTGCAATCCCACCAAACACAGAGCATCACCTTCCAAACCTAAGCAATGGCCTTTGCCATTGCTTCACCATGCTCACCTGCCTGTTTTCATGTGCGTTTGCGCTGAACATTGTTGTACAGGACCCATTTCTCATCGCCCGTCACTAATCGATCCAAAAACGGCTCGTTTTTGAGCCGCCCGAGTAAAAAAACGGCAGCAGAAACTCGCTGGATTTTGTTCCTCTCCGTCATCAAATGGGGCACCCATACATCGAGCTTCAAATCGAAACCGATTTTTTTTAAACGCCGAAAAGCGGTTGATCGGTCAACGTTAAGTGCTGTAGCAACTTCCTCTGTTGAAATTCGCGGAGTATTCTGAACTAAAGTTCGCACAACATCGTCATCAATGTCTGAAGGTCGACCTGAGCGTGGCTCGTCTTCAAGGTTAAACTGTCCGCGGCGAAATGTCGCAAACCATTTTTCCACAGTTCGTTTAGCTGGTGCTTGATCTTGATAAACCTCTTGAATGTTTTTTACGGCTGCTGCAACGTTTATTCCTTTCCGAAACTCNAAAGCATAACATGCCGTAAATGCACCTTTTCGACACTCATTTTAAAAGTAATCTTTCTCGAAGCAGTTCGTATCTACACAAATTCTTTTGCTTGAAATGAACGCTGCACACGTCATCTTTCCAACGATATGTCTTATGGAGATGGCGGTATTAATGACAAAACTTTACGCCGCTCCTAACGCCATCTATTGCACCTCCGCACGAACTTTTGCACTCACCCAATATATGATGAAACTATACGCCGAGGAAGATCAAAGAAACTCGACGCTATGTGGATAGGGCCATATGAAATAATTAAGAAACACTCCGATGTTAATTATATAATAAAAAGAGGCCGAAAAACACTAACCCCTCACGCAAATCGCCTAAAACAATACATTGATTACTAATCAATACAAAGAAGGGGGGCACGTACCTTTAAGGAGGTCCACACGACGACGAAATACGACTACGAAGACGAATAAAGATAAAAAGAAGGTACGACACACCTCACATATTCCCTTCGCTATTTGAATTGAATTGCAGGATGGCCATAGCCAGTAACTTCATGTACACAACGAGCGAGCCTCAAGAAAAGCCCTACATAATACAGGAATTTCAAAATACACCAGGGCTATACTTTGATAAATTGGAACAACTTCACCAGGTAGCCGCAACCTGAAAAATGGTAATCAAACTGGACATCGAATCTTCAGACCATCGTTATAGCCAAATAAATGATTATCTGCATCAAACAATGTTAACGTGCCACTCTTAGCGCTTATGTGCAAACTTGCACACAATTACAGAAAAAAATCTAAAACGAGTACACAGAACAATAAATAGTATAAACAATATATATAAAAAAACCCCTAATTTACAACGAGGCATAATTGACCGAGTAGGCTCTATAGCAAAAACCTTTTTCGGAGTAATGGACGCAAACAACGAAAAAATAATAAATGAACAACTAAGTCTACTAGAAAATAACCAAAAAATTGTAAAACATACGTTGGCAAACCAATTACAAATTCTGAATAAAACAAAGGACACAAGAAAAGCCTTGAAGAAACAATAGAAGAAAATAATGACTTATTGCTAAAAAGCATAAGCAAACTTGTCTTAAAACAAAGCGAATTTATTAAAGGGGAAGAGGTAAATGAACATTTTACAATTCTAAATGCAGTAATTACCGACCTTATGCGCAATCAAGAAGATATAATGATTTATCTAAATAGTATAAACCAAGGAAGATTACCACAACAAATAACGCCAATAGAAGAAATAATTAAAAATCTTAAAAAAACGGTAATATACCTACCTGAAGGCACCCATTTCCTAATTATCCTCTCAGTAGAAGACTGGCTACAAATAAGCAAATATATAACAATTAAAGCGTACAATAAATATGGAAATATATATACTATTTTAAAAATACCGTTGATAACTTACCCGGCTTACGAAATAGTGCAAGTGATACCTCTTCCTATACATGTCATTGATAACGTATTTGCACTGACAGAAATATACACGAAAATCGCAGTTAACACAGAAGGTAACACATACCTTATATTGACGGAAAACGAATTAAATGAATGTATTAAGTTAGGAAATCGGTACACATGTTTTCACAACACTCCAATATATCGCATACATTCCGATTCACCCTGCGAACTTCAAATGTATACAGCACAAAAAACACTCGAAAATTGTAATATTAATTATGTCAATATAAACCACACTGTAATCATTTCATCGATAAGAAACAACGGCTGTATTCAACGCATAGCGCACAACCAATAATGATACATTGTAAAAATAATAAGGAATATCGAGAAAAAATTTTAAAATTAGGAATTATCCAATTTCAACAGCAAGGTAGACTTACAATAGAAGACACTATAATACAGAGACCCAAGAGACCCAAGAGAGTCTCACCCAAGAGACTTTTGAAATTAACGACATACAAATAAGTATACCAGAATATAATCTAACGTTTTCTCAAGAAATCACAGCAAGTCAAAATAAAAGCAACACAGCACAAACTTTAACACTGAAAAAGGTAATACGGAATCCCGCGGAATTAACAAATTTAGGGAATAGATTGTCCGAAATACAGCAAGATATAGAAAATCAAATTTTTTTCGAAAAACATAAATATTTAATCTATTCATCAAACCGCGCCGAGTGGATTAGTCATTATAATTGTAATTATAGTTATAATACCGATACTAAGAAAACTACAAACCATTACAAAAAATAATAACCCCATTGTTATAGAACGCCGCAACAGCGACATAAGACAACAAATAAGAATACCTCGCGCTAAAATAAAGGAAAATCCGTTAAAACAAAATCAGCGAATAGAACTAAAGTAATAATAAAAACAAACGATTGTAATAAAATATTGTACACGGGAAAAACTATTGTAAAAAGAAAACGTCGTCCCTCCGTTTTCTCTCTCCAACGGGGGAGGGATGTTGTAAGCCCAACGATAATGTATATCAAAGACTATAAACGGGGTCACGGCCCTGTATTACCAAACGTCGCTATGCAGAAATGCAACCTGGCATTCCTGCAATAGAGATATCGAAATCAGAATGGTCCTCATTTAGATGACGCTGACACATCAACTCCGTCCCCTCCGATTAAATCATAGGACGAGAATAAAAGGAGATGTAAGACCGGTGCGGGTGCGACTCACGATCTCAACTCTCGAATACCGATACGCTATCGAACGCGTACGCGATATTGTAACGCGCTACTCTAACTCTCAACTCTCGAGCACCGATACACTGTCGGACACATACGTAAAATTGAATCGGGCAATCAAGTAATAAACGACCAGGTCAGTTTTTATCAATCACAAAGCACTTTATTAAATATCGCGCTTCACCACTTCCTCCTGCTCTACCGCGCTGTGCCGGGCAACCTCACATTACCGCGACGTTTCGGACTCCCAACACGGCTTATTCTCCAGACTTGGCTCCGTCTGATTATCATCTATTCGCATCAATGGGACACGCTCTCGCTGAACAACGCTTCAATTCGTATGAAAATGTACGAAAATGGCTCGATAGCTGGTTCACTTCAAAAGAAGAAATGTTTCTTTGGCGTGGCATTCATAAACTGCCAGAGAGGTGAGAAAAATGTGTAAATGGCAATGAATATTATTTTGAATAAAATATTTTTTATCATTTTCAAACAACAGACGTGTAATTTTTACAAAAAATTCCGGTTTCAAACTTCTACACCTGGTACGTCCTAACTCGTCTAATTGATACGAAATTTTGAGGATTCAAAAATACTTTTTAAATATCTAGTTGATTGATTCGCATAAAATCTTGGTCTTGAATTGATTTTCTTATTTCTTCTGTTAATCTATTATGTATTACTTTTGTGAAATTACGTTCGGCTTTATGTGGTAACATGGACTTTGCTAATTCACATCCTTCTACAAAATGTTCTACAGATATATTGCGACCATTAAAGAAAATAACGACTTCTACAGCGTATGTTAGAGTCGCGAATGAGTTAATAAATGGGAAAGTAGACGCATCGGTTGTATTATTCATTTTGTTTTTATCGACAATAGACTTTTTGTTAACTGGAGATTCTTATGCATCTGCGGTATTTTTATCATTAGTTTTATACCGGATTTTATTGACATATTGGTTCAATTCCGCTTTCAGAAACTGATAAACGAAAAGAATATTCGGATTTATTAAGTATTTGATATCGCGTGGGTTCAACGTTGAAGCTATCTTCCGGTAAATCGGGATATTCTTCGATGATTTCCGCCTCGGTGAGGAACGGAGGTATGTTGATGTTTCGAGGTAGGACAGATAATCCGAATACACTTGCGGACAATGGACTGTCACTGAGAATCTGTTGTATATTTGGAGTTTCAGGATTAAATTGTGCAGGAGCGTGTGACACGGATGGTGTAGATGTTTTAATGGTTTGTAAGGTTTTCGAAGGATTTTATGATCGGATTGTAAAGCCTTTTGATAGGACTTTTCTATCTCGTCCTTATTAGTAATGGATCGCGTATTCATAATCAATTCCAATTACCACTCTTGTCATCGCGGACGAGCCCGCAATTTCAACGTGGCTGTTACGTCCTGGAAGAGAACGCAAAGATCGCACTCGAAAACGCGAGTCCCGAATGTACCTGTATGCCGGCGGTACAGATCAAAGACCAGAAGAGTCACTTTACTCTGACGCGAGCGTACGCAGGGTGGTCCTATTTTAGATAAGTGTACTGAAACTCTTTACCTGGAATGGGATAACGAGCGGAATAATTGGGAAAAGGGTGGTGAGTGCGCGATGGTAAGAAAATAGCATGAAAAATTAAGCTAACAATCTTAACGTTTATTAACAAAAAGCGAATTTACAATATTTGACAAAAGGTAAAAGTACAGTGTTAGATGGCGCACGGCGAGGTATTACAAAATTAATTTTGTGTGTATTGTGACGGTGTGTGGTGATAAGTTGTGTGTGTAGCAGGAGTGTCCTAAGAGGAGGGTAAGGAGGAGGGATAAGTGATTCGGAAAGGGAAGTAATAGAATCGGATGAGGATGGAGATGGTCTGGTGTTCGTGGGTCAGGTGTCGCGGAACGCGACGGTGAGTTGCACGAGTAACACGGTGGAGAAACTGGAGATGGAGGTTCTCCCCAGTGGGACAGTGGAGGAGAATAATCTGCAGAAAGTGTTGTCTCGCTAGAGGCGTTTGGTGGTTGGTAGTCGGGGTCGGGCGAATAGGAAAAGGGCGAGAGGAGAACGATCATGTGGTTACGAGGTATTCCCGTCTGAAGATAGGAGTTCGCAAAAGGCCCTAAGTTGGACTGCTAGCGTGTCGTCACTATCCTCGAGAAGGTCTCTGTGTACTAATGCAATGGCTTCGAGCCTGTCCTCTCTATATAGGGTGTTCACTATGATACGGCTGGGTATTAATAAATGAAAAAGTAGAAGCTAATGGGGACGAGTATAAATGTTGCTGAGTACTTACTCGTTGATTCGTGATGTGTAAATATTTTTGGATCTCGGGGGCCTGGCTGTCGTCTCGTGACTCGGGTCGTGTGTATAGTAGTTGCAGTAATGACGGTTAACTCGATGTATTGCGCGATTCTGATACTCGGACTAATTATCGGAATATCGAAATGTATATCTTTAGAGAAATCCCGAGTTATACACCGTTATACACCGCGAGTTTTACAAACAGGTGGCACTGGAAAGAGATCCCGAAAGCAGAAGTCGAAGTAATAGGCGTAATGTAAAGATACAACAGAAATCGAAAAAAATGTTGAATAGAAAAGTGAGAGAGTATTATATCGGGAAGATTTTTGGGGGTGGCTAATGAGGCTCGCCAATGAGACAAGGTTTCGTAGATAACGGGAAACGGATATGGAAGATTAGAAAGCGGATAAGATCACGGACGCGTTCGGAAACTCACGACGCATTTGGTGGCGTATAATCACATCCTTTTTACGATAGCGCTTAACCAAATCCGCTTATTTCCTGCTCATAAAAAAACGGAATTTGTTGCTCCCACGTTGTAAACCAGGATGTAACGAAACTATGCGCCTTACGTGAAGGCGGAAGAGATGACAGATACATTGGAAAACACACGGCATGTTTAACGGCGAACCATCGTAATGTTATTCCCTTCACGACAGGGCTTGCCCGACGTCCGTCTGCTTCACAACTATATATAAAAAAAAAGGAACCCGTACTTTCCGACGTAACATTACAGTAAATCGGGTTTTTGCTGAGAAATATAAAACCTTAGAGTGTAAGTGAAAATAACTGCATTACGCGTGAACCTGATGGATCGAAATGTCAGAAATGGTCTGGACCGTAAAAAATTAAAAATGTCTAAATAGCATTAAAATTTCAATTCAACAATATAGAAAATTTACGGTCATACAAATTCTATCAAAAAACAAAGTAAAATATAGCGAATTTGCTGTCTACCGAAGGTAGGACTAATAATATGAATGTATATTAATAAAAGTATAATGTTTGCACCGAGTTCCCGAGACAATTTACAGGAAAAGTGAAATTTCTTCATGAATTAAAATTAAAAGTGATATTTTGTAAAATTCTAAGAATATAATTACTTCTACTTTGACCATAATAAAGTACTTAACCCATTTTATTCCTCTGTTGCTTAAACGAAAAGCAAATTCTATCTTATTTCAAAAATTTTTTATTAATGATAGAGATAGATTCTGGCCCAGATCATGTCCAGTCTGGTCTAAATTTTATTATTGAAATATAGTTTGGACTTTTATCTTTCAAAAAATAATTTCTCGTTACCATTATCTCTCAATGATTGATGGGGATTGAAAATAACCTTGCAAGGCACAACTTTTTAATTAATTGCATTAACTTTTTAATTAATTAATTTAAAATAACAACAAATAAAAAATTGTGAAAAAATATATGTTGTAGTTAAAATTCCAAAAAAAATCGTCTTTTCGATTTGGTTAAGCGTTGTGATTCACCAAATGTATACCAGGTCACTCAAAGTAGATGTTCTGACTATTTTTTTGGAAAAATGGCTGGTTGGAAAATTTTGATGATAAATTTTTTGAGTTCCTTGAGTCCAAATTACTTCAAAATGAAATTTGTATTTCATGGATTTCAATATTTTAGCAGCCCGGCTCAAAATAGGTTAAGTATGTGTTTTTGCTCTTTTTAGTATTTAAATAAGTTGTTTTGAACATGTATTACGTGTACAAATTTACTCTCACTTTTGTGCCGTAGCACTATGAAAAATTCGTGAATTTTTTACTCAAAAAGGAACGACTTCACAAAAAATATATAAATTATAAAATGCTTAGAATCAGCCATAGAATACGTCTGAATTTCTTCAAAACGTTTTGGGCCATTTTTGATTTTTTGAATTTGGCCATTTTTCGAAAATGGCCAAAAATGGCCCAAATCGTTTTGAAAAAAGTTCAGATGTGTTCTATGGCTGATTCTAATCATTTTACGTTTAATATTTATTGTTTTCGTGAAGTCAAACCTTTTTTATTAAAAAATTCAGTTTTTCATTATACGACTTGGCATGAAAAATCATTTGAAATTGAAAGTAAAATTGAATCGTTACTTTGCCACTGTATAGTATCATGTTGCCTAATTCTCACCACGAGGAGGTGAATGATTTATGAGAATCATTTATTTTATTTTTTTTTATTTTTCCCGATTTTTCAATTTTTTTATTTTTTTTATTAGGTGTACAACTTTGCTCTCGCCGTTTTTTTTAATTTGAAGCTTTATTGTAAAAAAATGGAGATAAAGTTATGACTCAAAGTATTGTCCATCACTGGCCATTACTTTCTCCCA
>NW_014556338.1:28053-31361 GCF_001313825.1 Dinoponera quadriceps
CTTGCTTTTGAATCATTCCCATGACTTTGAGGCGCTTCGAAATGGCTTGTTGAGTCACTTCCAATGATTGTGCCAGTTCTTTCTGAGTTTGACACGAGTCTTCATCAAGTAATGCCTCCAATTCAGCATCTTCAAAAATCTTTCCTCTTCCACCGCTATGCCGGTTTTCGACGTGAAAATCACCGTTTGTGAAACGTTGAAACCACTCATGACACGTTCTTTCACTAATAGCGATCTCACCATAGGTATTTGCGAACATTTGATAAGCCTCAGTCGCAGATTTCTTCATATTGAAGCAGAAAAATAAAACCTCCCGCAAATGACGAGAATTCGGCTCGTAAATTGACATTTTCAATCGACGATAACTTTATTGTACAGATACAAATCGACTAATGTAACTATTAGGTTATGTTGACAGATGCCCAAGTTGATTGTATGACGTATATGATCTATTTACTTTGACCACTAAGTTCCACTAAAGCCATCTATAGGGAGCAAAGTTGTTCACCTAATAGAAATTAAAAATAGCACACTAATCTCAAGGAACGTGTATAAAATATGTTTCAACTTTAATTAACAAATAGCCCAGCTTTCAAATGGTGAATTTTTTTCTAATTGCATGAGTAATGAATTGGATAATATTTTAATGTATACGCAATGCAAGTTTCACCGAATTCTTATAAAATTCATTTCCCCTTACAACATCCTTTATAGTGAATTAATTTTAATCTAGGCTCTGAATTACTCTCTATCTTTTTATGTCACTTTTAAATGCAGTGTAGATCAATTTGTAATATTTTCATAATCTCTTCATTATTTTAGGCAATATATCCTTACCGACGATTGCCGATCTATATTGAGATCTATTAAAATAACGGACAGTGCTAGAATTTTCACTTCGTTTCTTAATCTTCCATCATATTAGTGCGCCATAACGGCAATCTCGGCGAGTTTTTGCCGGTTACTTTGTTCTTACCGCACGGCGAATTCTTAGTTTTCCGAATGAGAAAACCATTCAGCTTCCAGGCAACAACACGATTGGAAGAGGGTTCAAATATTTTGTGATAAAATATGAGGAAGGGAAAAGAGAGATAAAAAAATTCTCAAATTATGCCTAATGTAATGTTTAAATGGTTCCTAATTAGTTCATTAAATTAATCCTAATTCAGTTATTAAAACCGTTATCAACTGTCACGAACACTGTCGGCGTCGGTGCGCGGAACCCTTCGCTCCCGCTTTTTCATGCGGCAGCGGCTTTACTTCGGCTAGCTCCGTTTAAATAAACACCTTTATCTGCGGAATCGTATCCTTCGCAATTCAGCGACGAAAAGCGTCCGGGTTCTTTCCGTGTCCTCCTCGATATTCGCCGATTAGACGGAAGGAAGCCGGAAGAGATAATAACATTGCGAGAGCGGTTAACGGTAACAAATAACAACACTTTAATATCTATTCGAAGGGATACAACGGATGTCCTTTGTTTACAAGTTAGCGGCCATATGATATAATAGAACACGCTTGATTGAACTGCGGATGTAACGCTCTATTCGACCTGCCCCCTCGCGAACAGACAGCTTTCTATCTCATCTCGGGAGATTCGGTAACGGATTTAAGAGAGCGGTTTCGCGCATACTGTTCCGCGATACATAACTTTATACGGCTGATCTATGCAGTTCGACGGCATTCAAGAATACACACGTCGTTTACCCGGCAGCTCTCTTGCCCGGCAACCGTTGTACAAATCTCTTCAGGTTTTTCCTTGGGCGCCAGCCGGGTCCTTCCCGGCAGTAGTGCCCTGCTTCCGGCAGACGGTCTGATACAGTCCGTACTTATCGCCGGCAGCAGCCACTACGCACTATTGCATTCTCTTTACGCGTAGCCCGACGCATGCATCCCGGACCTTTTCTCTACGCGGACTGCTACGCTACGCGGACTCTTATCGATGCGGACTTTTATCTACGCGGACTTTCACTCTACGCGGACTTTTACTCTACGCGGACTTTTACTCTACACGGACTGTTTTCTCCGCGGACTGTGCGACTCGAGAAGGAAACCGAGCCCTGTGCCGGAGCCCCCAGGATCTCTACACTCGAGCCTCCCTCGAGTACGGCCCTTGTCGCCCCGCGACGCATCCTCCCACACTTCGCAAGACCGTGCGATGCTTCTCGTTGGGTGCCGCGAACCTCCAGCGAGTGATCTCCCAGCACTCCCTGGGCGCCTTTGCCGCCGAGAAGCGGCGGCAACTCTCGGAATTACGCACGACTCTAAGCCATCTTCCCGCGGCAGTACAAGGTTTTTCTTTCGCTTACCCGCACACCACCGGCAACTCGCCTCTCCTCGCCTGGATTCTGTCTCCGGGATACGGCAGCCTCGCTTCGCTCGCACGTTCCCCCGCTCGCTCGTTCGTCCAGGCTTGCCGTCTGATCGCACAGTGACGAGCAGGACTCGTCACGTCACGTAGAAGCAGCCGCCGCACGGATCTATCACGCCGCGTCATGCGGCTCCCGATTGGTCCTGTCGGCTGGATCACGCGTCTTGTGGGTGTTTGCGGGACCTCGTGTCTGTTATTGTTTTCTTCTCGAAGCGTGTTTTCGCTTGTGCGTGCCCCTGGACGGCATCCGGCAAAACATAGGTTCGCAGCAGTTCCATAGGACGTCCGGGCGCACTTTCCGCGGAATCCTTCCCGGCTGAACTACGATCGGGTCGCGGGGCCTTGCGTATTTCTTATTGCAAGGTGGCCATCGCGCTATACGTTGCCGGCCATCCGTCCGAGCGAATGTCTTCCCGCCCCTGCGCGTCTAGCTCCAGCCGCTTCGTCGGGCCCTTGCTCTCGTCCGTCTGCAACTTTGCTTCCAGGCTGTCTTCCGTTTGTCCTATACGCTATTTTACGGGTGTTTTTCCATTGAAAAGAAACAAGAGAATTACAATAGCCGCGGGTTCCTGTCCTGTGCGCAAACGAAATATCGGGACAAGTTCCTAAGGAGAGACGAGTTTCAGACGGCGAGTGAGTGAGAGAAAGAATCGTTGTACAGCCGCGGATAGGAAATATATTAGAATTGATTTGTAATTCCAAGTTGGTTGCCGTCGCATCTGCTTGAGTAGTAGACCGGGAATTTTGGCTCACTTATGGTTATATGTATACAGGGTGCCCCAGACCACCCGTCTCACCCGATTTTTTCGTAAACGTGACATTTTAAAGAAAAATGTTTCAGAAAAAAGTTTTGTGACTTCGAGGGGCACATAAGATAGTTTCATTGGTTTGACCTTGGATAGTCGTTTGAAGATCACGTGAAGGTCACCTTTAATTTCTT
>NW_014556339.1:0-322 GCF_001313825.1 Dinoponera quadriceps
TTCGTTTTTTTTTTGTAGGCTAAGTACTTATCGGACTGCCCTCGTATATTAATATTACAATTTATCATATAAAATTATACTTACCATGGGAAGCCTAACCTCACCTGTCAAAGGAGACCGGTGCCCTTAGCCGGATCGGGCATAGAAGCGCCGCAACACGCCGAAGACGCTAACTGTACCGGACCCTGTCACACCCGCGCCTCCTCGGACATGTTGTTATTATTGACTGCGCACAACACCCACTAAACTTCCCCCCCCCTTCCTTTCTCTCGAATCCCGTGTAGGGGCTTATAGCCTATCTTAAAATTACGGTAAAAGAAAG
>NW_014556340.1:0-2428 GCF_001313825.1 Dinoponera quadriceps
ATTATTTGAACAGGTTGTTTGCGAAAATCCCAGCTCCAGCCGTCAGCGCGTCACTCAATGCGGCAATTACATCGATATCGCCCGGTCTTAATTTGTGTATCGAATTCGGTACTTCTTGCGACATGCTGCCTGAAATATTCACCACTGAAATATTTTCTGCATGTACAAAATATCACCTGCCTTACCGGTTACATTACAAGGAAATGGGACATGGTCGGGAACAATTTGCTGCAATGTTTGTGCATTTCTTGTTATTTCAATAATTCCTTCATCTTCCGTTCCTGTTTGGCCTGCAAAATTAATAAATAATATGTCATAGCATGCTAAGAAAAGAATGCAGTGAATAATATAAGCGATTTAAACGTCTCGTCATTTGAAGCACGACGTTTCGTTTTTTACTTTCTATCATCGCGTGTATGTAAAATCGCGCGTCAAAGAATAAAAGTTCTTGCTCGATCTGAATGCATTTGAGCAGGAAATAAACAAGGAGGGGATGAGATCAAATGAAAAATATCACTTTACGAAATAAGGAAAAAGTTGGAATAATGTGGACCAAGATATATTTCGGTACGTACATTCGATTATACCGGCTAGAACAATGAATTATATAGAGAAGAGCGAGTAATGAAGTAGGAAGAAACTGCGAAAACGCCTGTTACATTCGTTTATCACACGGGAGAGAATATCACTCACTCTTGAGAACGTTTAATAATAGAAACATGACATAGACACATATCACTTTTTTCTTTTATCAATAAATTTTGTGAACAAATGCAACGTACAAAAGCTGCTAGATCAATGGTGTTCAATTAGAGAAAGCGTACTGTATTCAGTTATTCTTTTCTTAACAGTGGTTAATGTCGATTTATAATCGAATAGAAACTTTTGATACCAATCTGATAGGCACAATTGCACGTATAAGCACATTAGCAGTTATACAAAATATTTCTTTTGGATATAAAAAGAACATCTCTGAGCCATCTAAATCATCTGTTGGTCATTATGTTTGTCGCAAGACAAGAGAAAACAATATTAAAATGATGCAAAAAAGAAACAAAAAACATTCACGAGAAAATATATATAGTCTATTGTTACGTCGCGAGGTACCACGGAACCCCCTCCCCCTCTTTCTTTCTATCGCCCTTCTTCATCTGTCTCCCTTCCCTACATTATTTTCTTTCACCCTGGTAGCTGTCTGGATACCAAGCACCGAAGTCGCATTCGCCGATTAAATTATTCATATCGAATATGCATTATTACAATTACGAAGGCGGTCCGATAAGTACTTAGCCTACAAAAGAAAAACGAAAATTTTGGAAAAGTGGCGATTTATTTCTCAACATAGTCTCCTTTTAGCTCGATACACTTGACCCAGCGATGCTCCAACTTCTTTAACCCATCTGAAAAATACGTTTTCTCGAAGTCTGCAAAGGCCTCCGTGGCGGCGATGACCTCCTCATTCGACTCAAATTTCTGCCCGGCGGGTGATTTTTTCAAATTTGGAAACAAAAAAAAGTCGCACGGGGCCAAATCTGGAGAATACGGTGGATGGGGCAGCAGTTCGTAGTCCAATTCGACCAATTTGGCCATCGCCAAGGTCATCGCCGCCACGGAGGCCTACTTTGCAGACTTCGAGAAAACGTATTTTTCAGATGGGTTAAAGAAGTTGGAGCATCGCTGGGTCAAGTGTATCGAGCTAAAAGGAGACTATGTTGAGAAATAAATCGCCACTTTTCCAAAATTTTCGTTTTTCTTTTGTAGGCTAAGTACTTATCGGACTGCCCTTGTATATTAGTATTACAATTTATCATATAAAATTATACTTACCATGGGAAGCCTAACCTCACTTGTCAAAGGAGACCTGTGCCCTTAGCCGGATCGGGCATAGGAGCGCCGCGACACGCCGAAGACGCTAACTGTACCGGACCCTGTCACACCTGCGCCTCCTCGGACACATTGTTATTATTGACTGCGCACAACACCCACTAAACTCCCCCCCCTTCTTTCCTCTCGAATCCCGTGTAGGGGCTTATAGCCTATCTTAAAATTACGGTAAAAGAAAGGGTGAGGAAAAGAAACGTACTAAATACCTGTTTTCCTTTTCTTTATTTTTCCCCTCCCCCTTTTATCACCATCTATACTTTCTCCACGTTGTATATTTTGCAAAATCCATATGTATTCCAAGGCCAGGGCTCGTTCCAATCATCTTCTCCAATCTGCCACAATTCACTGGCCGCACTCCGGAGGTAATTTCTGTAGTTCACAAAGTCCACTTTCTCCCAACGGCTCCTCGGCCCCCGGACAAAGCACGCCATCTCGTACATCTGAAAAAGGGGAAGAAAAAATTTTAAAGTTGAAAATGTGGCCCTACCAAGAAAAGAAATTCTGCCTCCTCTTGATATAAACTTACCCGCACAAAAGCCCTGAA
>NW_014556341.1:0-239 GCF_001313825.1 Dinoponera quadriceps
TCATTACTGTTTTGAGTGAAGCCGCCTATGCAACGAGTGAGTAGGTCATGACTGGTTAATTTTTCATTAATTTGAGTTATAGCCTTTTATACTTCTTCATGTAAAGGTGGTTTATGTGTATATTCGTCCAAAGTTCCAGTGGCCTTGGCCCTTTGCCACGAGCACCACGAATTTTCTCCACTCGGGCAGTGATCGTGCTTGGGCTTGGCATCTGTTGATAATTTGTGATCTAGCGTTGC
>NW_014556341.1:248-814 GCF_001313825.1 Dinoponera quadriceps
GACCATACTGTAGCGTTGAAACTCTCATTACTGTTTTGAGTGAAGCCGCCTATGCAACGAGTGAGTAGGTCATCACTGGTTAATTTTTCATTAATTGGAGTTATAGCCTTTTATACTTCTTCATGTAAAGGTGGTTTATGTGTATATTCGTCCAAAGTTCCAGTGGCCTTGGCCCTTTGCCACGAGCACCACGAATTTTCTTTGCTCCGGCAGTGATCGTGCTTGGGCTTGGCATCTGTTGATAATTTGTGATCTAGCGTTGCGTAAATCGCAGTCCTCATTTTCTCTACAGATTCATGATTTCTGCGTATCGCTAGATCATAATAAATTGTCAGTTTATCGATCAATTTGCTAGTTAGTTTATAACCACACATACAACTGTATTGATGAACTAGCACTTCCTAACGACCTTTTGGGGAACCATTAGAGCCCTCAGGCCCCGTTGGTACATTAGCACATTGGTGCAGAAGGTAAGAGTCGTAAAAAGGGGACAAAAGGAAGGCCGCCGCGGCAGGTAAAAAATGCGCTCGTCGCCCGCTCCGAACGTTTCGACACTACAGCGGATT
>NW_014556342.1:0-997 GCF_001313825.1 Dinoponera quadriceps
AGAAGTTGCTGAGGACCTAAACATATCGATTGGCTCGTGCCATTCGATTCTTACTAATGATTTGGGCATGAGACGGGTCGCCGCAAAATTCGTAACAAAATTGCTCAATTTCGACACTTGTTTGTGCGCGAATTTTTGGCCAAAAACAACACACTAATGATACCGCAGCCACCGTATTCCCCAGACCTGGCCCCCTGTGACTTTTTCTTGTTCCTGAAACTGAAGAGGCACATGAAAGGACGACGCTACGCTACGATTGAGGAGATAAAGACGGCATCGAAGGAGGAGCTGAACAAGATCACAAAAAATGATTTTTTGAAGTGCTTCGAGGATTGGAAAAAACGTTGGCACAAGTGTATAATATCTGATGGGGATTACTTTGAAGGAGACAAAATAGATATCCATGAATAAATAAATAATTTTTGAAAAAACACAAAATTCGCGATACTTTTTGAACAGACCTCGTATAGCAGCTTTTTGATTAATAACCAAAATATTTACGTGTTATTTGCAAAATAATAAAGGATTTTTTTGTTTAAAGTAGNTTATAATTGGACATTTACATATTCTATGCAGAAAGACATAAAAAACGTTGCATTCGTTTAATGTTAGTGTCACATACAATTAGACAACGTTATAAAAATGGGTAGTCCATACAAACACACACATATACATTGGTTCCAAATTATCTTATGTAATATGAAGGAAACATACACATATCTGCATAAGTGTACATATATACACATAACGGAGAGAGGAAAGATTAGCACATTGACTGCCACGTCACCCATATTCGGATGACAGTAAAGTTTCTGATCGGGCCGCGTCACCCGTATTGGGGTAACGCTTATTTGACTACTTGCGAAGGATATTCGTATGTGTTTGAAAAGACATTTCGCAGAGGAAGTAACAAAACTATTGAATATTAATTAATATAAACTATATTTATTATTAGGTGGTAAACTTAGTTCCTGCGGTTTTTTGTTTAAAAAATTCA
>NW_014556343.1:0-9465 GCF_001313825.1 Dinoponera quadriceps
GCCTCCAATTTGATACAAAAATAATCGATTACTTTTTACTAGACCTTATGTTATTGAGTTGTTTTTATTGTCTGCTTATAAATATGCTATTAGAATATTTTGTGAGCACTATAAAGATATATTACTTAAGCATAAGTTACAATGATTTCGTTCATCAAAGTCAATCAATAACAAGCACAGTTAATAGTAGGTGGGGGCTAGCCGCCGGTCGGAATCGAAATTAGTAAGCCAATTACCGCCGACCTAGTAAGTATAATATCATTACTGCAATATTATTATAACGATATTCAATGCCATGTAACATTTTCCAACATGTCGTATTTTATGTTGTATACATCATTATGAATAACATTTGACACTGATTTGGAAATTTCGATAATGTTGAAATGGGAATGCAAATAATGTTGCAAATAATGTTGCACTAAAGTATTTCTATTTGCGATTTTCAAATGTCACAGTCGCGCACGGTTGAGGACATCTCTTTTTTGTTCGGCCTATCACTTCTCATGCAGTCATTAATTCAGACAAAATAATTAATTCCTTATTCGCGAATTTTACATAATGTTGTCAATCTTTCCTATCAGATTAATCCCTTCTATCTGCACACAATCAGATGTACGAAACATACCGAATACTCTAGATATTTTATATATTTAGGCTTTTAAAGTTAAGTGATTCATTCTATATTATTTTAAATTAATTTTATAATAAGTTATTATTATAATAAATATATTTTTATAGGAACAGTAAAATGACGATAATCACGGATAATTGGATTTTTTATGTCATCATGATTTTGATGGTGATGCTAATGACGACATATCTTTATATGACTCGCAATTTTAATTAATGAAGAAAAAGGGGCATTATCGAAATAAAACAATGCCATTTGTAGACAATTTCGCACAGTGTTTGTCTCTAAAAATGAATCCTCGTTATGTTATGAGAGACTTATATCAATAAATGAAAGAAGAACCTTACATGAGTTTTACTTATTAAATGAGCCCTGTTTGTTATTATATGAGCCACAAGTAATAAAAGACATTTTCGTAAAAGATTTCAATTATTTCTTTGACCGAAACACTTTACCAGATTCGAAAGATTGTTTAGGTAGTGCTTCAATTGCATTCATATGTTACGTCCTGGGTGTCTCGGAAACTACGAATTTCTCTTTTTAATTATATGATTGGGAAACAGACGGACTTCGGACAAGCGCTACTGTAATAAAGATAAGATTACACTGGCCGCCGCTAAACGTGCCGTATAGTTCCCAATGCGTTTATCATCCTTTCCGCCTTCATGTAAGGTATGTAGTTTATTTACATCCTGGGTACCCCAGGGACGACAGATTCCTTTATTTACATAACTAAGATATCTTGCCGCCTCTACTTTAGGCACGTATCTGTCCATACTAGGTACCTAGATAGCAGCGAATTCCTTCTTTTATGATTGTAAAACAAACAGATTTGATCAAGCGCTTTATGAAAAGATACGAGTATACGCCGCCCACATATGTCATAAGGCTCCCGATGGGGCTGCGATCTTATCCACCTTTGTACACAGTCGGTACAAGAAAGGCCTTTCTATGCGATTAGATTCTTAAGATTATTTATGTCAATACTAGGAATTTTCCAGAATAAACGTCTTCCACGCAACCTCCTCTCATTGATGGGCGTCATCCACCACCCCCTGAAATCCTTCCTATATAAGCCTTATCTTTTTGCCGCGAGGTCAGTTACAATCACAGTTCCAGTTGCAGTCCAGTCTAGTTCAGTTCAGTTTAGTTCAAACGCAGTCCAGTCCAAGTCCAATGCAGTTCAGTCCAGTCCAGTTCAAGTATAGTTACAATTAGAGTTACAGTCGCAGTCACAGTTGCAGTTTTTAGTGTCAGTTCTTAGTTAGTCAGTCTTAGTTCAGTCTTCAGCAGTCCACACCCATAGTCTAGTCCAGCCTTCGTCTTCGTCTTCATTCGTTCTTATCAGTCTAATCAATAATTCATCTAAATCGTAAGTCTCCATTTCATATTTAAACGTGACTTTTAATAATATCAATCCAATTCCAATCCCACTTAATCTCTCAAAACACACACCAGCACTGCGTGATTATTGTTTTCTTTGTATTATATAACAATGTTTTCCTCGCTACACCGATGTTAAACATTCTTGTTGCGTTATATCCAATTGTATTAAATTAAGTTATACGAATTACCTTTTTCTTAATCTCATCTTGTATTTGCGTTATTCCAGTAATGCTGATTTATAAAAGTTTGTTTAATGTAAACCCATATATTTCATTGTTTAACTTTAGCTACTCCTTTCATCTTTTAAATGTTGTATCCTTTACAATGCCTAATATACACAAATGCACGCTCCGCATACTATCATTGCTCCGTCGATCCCAGTGCTATGTAAGACGAAAGCAATCTTTCCGAGCGCTCCTATTTACCCGCCAGGGAGCGAACTGGCTCGCGGGCGGATTTCGCAGACAGCGCGCCGCTCCGCGGCGTGCGCCGTTAGCTCCAGCAACAAGAGTCCGTCGCGCGCTAGACGATCTCGCCTGGCGCGTCGCAACCCGGTCACGACTCCCTCGACCCGCAACAAGTAGTCAGTCAAGAAACTTTAGGCTTTTCGGAACTTGTGAGATGATTCTGAAGAAAAGGTGACTAAAAGATAATGAGAGAGCAAGAACAGTTACTTTTCTCAATATTGCTATTTACGTCCGCCCCTATCCGCGCTGATTTCCTCCCCCTCTTCTATACAAATAAACGGGGCCTTTTCGCAAAATTGTCAGCTGGTGGAACGGCTGACTATTGGTAAAGAAAAGATAACGACAAAGAAACGACAAAAACGGTAAATAAGCGATAAATACTATTTTGTATGTTTTACAATTTTTACCGTTTCACGTACGTTTTACAAACGTTTATAATACACTATACGTTTTACGAATATTTATGATACATTTTACGTCTTACGCATGTTAATATAATTCGATATATAAAACGTCATTTCAACATATGTCTTGTGTGAGATACAGATAGTAAATGAAAAATACCTGAGAAGAAAAAAGAGCTTGATCTATACTTCTTTTGTATAACTGACAACTCTTGTCTCGATTAAGATATATATGTTTTTATTACGCCATGCTTTTATTAACAACAGTAGTTCTATCAAGATAGTTTAATACAATATAATTTTCAATACATGGGCAAAATTCTCAGAAACGCTTCTCATGTTTGCAATCGAATATCAATAACACACTATCTTAACAAATGATAGATAATTATATAATGAGAAAGACGCATTGGTATATTTTAAAAGTTTCATTTTACTATCTGGGTAATATTTAAAGAGCTATTAATTTATGGTAATGTTCTTTCATTTTCTTGGATTTATATTTAAAGCAATTACGATATCAATCATGACCTGTATACGAGGTCTGTTCATAAAGTATCGCGAATTTTGAATTTCCGCGGGTTACGTATATTTGATTTTCGATTTTTTTGTGGCGTTATGTTGGTACTCATGTCCCTCATTTATGCCGACAAGTTCGGCCATTTTGAATATTCAGTTTATCTTTGACAGCTGTTTTGCTTGGACATGTTTTGGCTCGTCTTCGATTTTTGCCTATTCCAAAAAATGGATCAAAGAATCTGTATCAAATTTTGTGTGAAAAACAAAATTAAGTGCGCGGACGCATTCCGAATGTTGACTGTGGCATATGGTGAAGCTACCTTAGACCGAAGCAACGTTTATCGGTCGTACAAAATGTTCTCAGAGGGCCGAGAAGATGTGAACGACGAAGAGCGTGCCAGACGCCCGAGCACGTCAACAACAGACGAAAACTTTGATGAAGTGAAGAAAATAGTATTGGCCAATCGTCGAATCACGTTAGAGAAGTTGCTGAGGACCTAAACATATCGATTGGCTCGTGCCATTCGATTTTTACTAATGATTTGAGCATGAGACGGGTCGCCGCGAAATTCGTACTAACGCACCTGCTCACACATCGTTGCTTGTGCGCGAATTTTTGGCCAAAAACAACACACTAATGATGCCGCAGCCACCGTATTCCCCAGACCTGGCCCCCTGTGACTTTTTCTTGTTCCCGAAACTGAAGAGGCACATGAAAGGACGACGCTACGCTACGATTGAGGAAATAAAGACGGAATCGAAGGAGGAGCTGAACAAGATCACAAAAAATGATTTTTTGAAGTGCTTCGAGGATTGGAAAAAACGTTGGCACAAGTGTATTATATCTGATGGGGATTACTTTGAAGGAGACAAAATAGATATTTATGAATAAATAAATAATTTTTGAAAAAACACAAAATTCGCGATACTTTTTGAACAGACTCGTATAACAATATATAACGAAAGAGAGGTGATTCCGTATAAAATTTTAATATTGACCATTATATTTTTCAAAGTCATTTTAAGGCCAAATAATTATCAGCGTTTGATTACTTTTTTTAAACTTTTCAACTTTTGTTCAAAACGATTTTTTAAATCATCGTTTTTGAAATAATTAGCCGTTCCGTAATTTTTTGCAGTCCATGTATGTGTATATGCGCATTTCGTCGCATAAGACTCTCTAGGCCGCAGTGACTCATTGAAGCACTGTAGTCAAGGCCTTCTTCTTTAAATTGCTACGTTCCCTTCGCCCGTCGCTATTCGCCTTGGTCGCAGTGGGGACGTCTTTTACGGTACGGTGAGAGAGGACTGGTCAGTATGAGCGGTCAGCTCGTCGAAACGGCGATCGTGGCCCTTGAATGGCTTGTAGAATTACCAGGTACGTTTGTAATAAATATGAGAGAGTTTCGGTTGAACAATAAACAAAAGTTTTATTCTCGGTTGACTACAGCAGACGCATGTACAAGCGGATGTCGGCTCGATGCTTTAAATGGTTTTTCTTGTAATATGCTAGATGCGTCGAAACGTGTTGTTGATGTCGACGGTCGCGTGTGTGTTTTGTCAGCTCAGCTGACTTTCGAGATTGGCGAAAGACTGTTGCGCGGGACGGCGAACGCAGTTGTGTATACGCGGCGATGTATACACGTCTGACGTAACGAGTAACGGTCGGTAGAGTCGCGGGGAGCGGGCGCGGTGTTTCGATTGCACGGTTTGTTGTCGCTGTTTGACAGCGCTACACAGGTCTCGGTAATGTTTTTCCGCTATGTCAATTTAAATGCACCGAAGAGTGCAATACGGAAGCCACGCGCAGGTGGCACGAAAAACGAAGGCACTCTCCGAGCCTCGCGGAGTCGGGAACGGTCGGTACGGCAACCAGGAGGTACCCGCAGTATCGGATTGCGCTTCTATGTTGGTGAGTGTTCTCCACGAAGACCACGGCATCGGAAGATCGCGAGAGAAACGTGGCGCAATGGGCGGCTATCGGAAAAACCCCGCCAGAATCCCGGAGACATCCTTTCGCGAAAAGAGACGGGGAGAAGGCTCGGCGGAGACGGCGTAACACGCCACCCCCTCACCCGTTAACTCCTTCGTCGAAGTTTGCTCCCGCGTGTGCTTATTAACTATCTTTCGCTCGCTCGGTTGCTTGCGTGCAATCCGGCGCGGTGAACGCGAGGGATCCGGTGTCCCTTATGGTCGGCGGTGACTTGGCCGAGAATACTCAGCTGAGACGGCGCAGTCGTTACCCGGGCTTGTCTGGCCAAATGTCGGTCGGTCGGAGGTCGGGTGTGACCCGGGAACTACCGGTGGAGACGGCAATACATCGTCCCGAGGAAGGATGAGGAGTACGGCTGCGGACGCGCAGCTGAAACAGCGAACGCACCGTTTCAGTTTCTTGGCAGAAGGATCTTCGAGTGCAGCTGCGAATTCGCAGCTAAGACGGTGAACACACCGTCTCGGTTCCACGGCAGAAGGATCATGAGTGCGGCTGCGAACACGCAGCTGGGACGGCGAATACACGGTCTCGGTTCCTTGGCACGGAGGATCAGAATCCGGAGCAGCCTGTGAACGTATCACTCTAGCTGACTCCGGCGGAATTTAAATTCATGCAATATGAAATTTTTTAAATAGCATATATCGCTGACAAAAACAGATATTTGAGCAAACTCAACGTCATTTGAAAGATTGAGACCTATACTTTGAGATACTTTGAACAGTTTTTTGAAAAAGGAAGTTTTCTCCATGCTGCATGACCTCAAATATAGGCTAAAATCGCGTTTTTTGCACATTTAGGTTATAATATTTCGGAAACCTGAGCTAAACGAGCATTTCTGAAGCCAGATTTGAATTCAGCGTGTTAAAAACCTTCGGGATAGTATACTCCGGTTTCTGATAAAATGTTTTTGCCAAATTTTGTCGGCCTGTGTAATCGGTCAAAGCCAAGTCTGGAGAATAAGCCGCATGCGTTAGTATTTCCCAACTGAACGCCTCGATCATTTCCCTGACCCGTTTTGCTGCGCGTGATGGGGCATTATCATGGAGCAAAATGACTTTGTGTTGCCTTTTTCCATATTCCGGTCGTTTTTCACGCAATGCTCGATTTAAATCGATCATTTGCTGTTGGTAGCGATCAGTGTTAACGGTTTCACCAGGTTTTAGCAGCTCATAATAGATTACACCCTTCTGATCCCACCAAACACAGAGCATTGTCTTCTTTCCAAAGCGATTGCAGTGGATGTCAATGGTTTGCCTGGATTCACCCATGATTTCTGACGCTTAGGATTCTCAAAATATATCCATTTTTCATCACCTGTCATGATATGATGGACTTTCTTTTGTATCTGTCGAGCAGCGTTTCACAATTGGTTTTTCGATTTTCTTGCTGTCTTTCATTCAGTTCATGCGGAACCCATTTTCCCACTTTCTAAATCTTTCCCATGGCTTTCAAACGAATTAAGACAGCTTTCTGCGTCACATTCAATTCATCCGCGAGATCTTCTTGAGTATCATCTTCATCCAATAAGGATTGCAATTCGTTGTCTGCAAACTTTTTTGGTGGTTTCCAACGCTCTTCGTTTCTCACGTCAAAATCACCACTTTTGAATTTTTTCAACCACTAGAAACACTGTGTTTTACCAAGAGCATGTTCACCGTAAGCTTCGACAAGCATTCGATGCGATTCTGCAGCAGTTTTCTTCAAATGATAACAAAAAACCAATACTGTCCGCAAATCGTAGTTCGTAGGCACAAAACTCGACATGTTTAAGGTTATAGAAAAATATATCGGTGTATGGAACTTGGATTGTTGTGTGTTGAAAATCTTTGTCAGCTATTAGAGGGAGATGATGGCGCTGCAGAAGCGGTCTTACGGTCTCTAAACTGATGGCTATCACCATCTATAGGGAAATTCCTGTTTCATACTTCTACACGTGGTAAATGTGGAAAAACATTCGTTGTCTCAATCTCGGGTCGAGGGAAAGACGCCATTACGCAATGCGACTATACGTACCGCTTAAATAATCGCTTGCTTACTGTCGAGTGACGTCAGAGGAATCGATTCTCGCAGTGGGTATCGTCTAGGATGGTATTTGTAGTCGGATCTTATTTTCAAGATCGTTTTAAATTGATCTACTGATGCTTTACGGATCGTTTCATTAATTACGAAATATCCGAAGACAAACCGTTGTAGAAATATTTTTTTTTGACAATAACAATACGTCAATAACTATACCTGTCTCATGTTTCTATGTTATGTAACCTGTGCTAAAGATATCAGCGATTACAACAAATCTAACATGGCCCATTGTGGGAACAGCAACGTCACGATTCGGCAAACGCCAATACAAGCTTTCTATGCAGGCCAGTCGATCTTCATTACAGGTATTTACTGCGTCTGAATGCAACGCGATTATATGTAATACGAAGAGCGATAACTTATGTATCATAGAAACATTTAATAATATGTATTAAATCAGGAGGAACGGGTTTCCTTGTGAAGATTTTGATCGAAAAATTGCTGCGAAGTTGTCCCAACGTCTCTAAGATGTGCCTAATGGTGTGCTCAAAAAAAAACAAGAGCGCCGCCACTCGGCTGGACGAGATATTTGAAAGTCCCGTAAGCATAAATAATACATAATGATATTTTACAACATTTTCATAAGTTATTTTTACGTGACGGTATGGTGAAAATATAGCTATTCGGTCGAGTGAAAGAGGAGATGCCCAACTTTCGTGAAAAAATCGTGCCAGTGGTCGGCGAATTGTACAAAGTAGACTTGGGATTCACGAAAGATGACAGGGATTTACTAGCGCACAAAGTAAGGAATCTAATCGTGAAGATCCAACAAAAATATTTCTCGTACAAAAAGTAAGTACCCAGTAAACATCAACGAACAGTAACGTAACATCAATGTTATAATTGCTCACTCAATAATGTAAATATAACGTGCGTTATGTAACAGTTACATTGTTAAGTAGGAAATTATATATATCTACGACGGGTGTTCAGAAAATAACGGGAATTTTTAAATTTCGCGGGTTTGGAGAGTCCGATCGTCAAAATTTTTTTTCATTATGTTGGTATACATGTCCCTGAAGTATGATAAAATTTTCAACTGTATTCATTGTTTACTTTGTCTGTGGCAGCCGCTAAGGTTAGACGTGTTTTTATGAGCTCGGCGATTTTCGTTCGCGAATGGAAGTTGCTCAGGAGTTACTAAATGAAATCAACAACAATGCAGAATTACTGAAACGTGTTATAACAGGTGACGAAACATGGGTTTATGGATATGACGTCGAAACTAAGGCTCAATCGTCCCAGTGGAGGTATTCTGGCAACTTCCATTCGCGAACGAAAATCGCCGAGTTCATAAAAACACATCTAACCTTAGCGGCTGCCACAGACAAAGTAAACAATGAATACAGCTGAAAATTTTATTATACTTCAGGGGCATGTATATCAACATAATAAAAAAAAAATTTGACGATCGGACTCTCCAAACCCGCGAAATTTAAAAATTCCCGTTATTTTCTGAACACCCCTCGTATATACAGGGTGTCCCAGACCACCCGTCTCACACGATTTTTTTGTAAACGCGACATTTTAAAGAAAAATATTTCAGACAAAAGTTTTGTGACTTCGAGGGGCACATAAGATGGTGTCATTGGTTTAACCTTGGATAGTCGTTTGAAGATCACGTGAAGGTCACCTTTAATTTCTTAAATGGAAACCCCCATTTTTCAATGCATATTCTTGTAGTTTACCTCGAGAGCTTTCCAAAACGCTATAATGAAATGTTTTTTTAATCAGTACTTTTCGAGTTATGAGGGTTGAAAGTTACGGTACCGCCGGCATTAGCATTACCCAAGGTGGAGGTTGCATGGTTTGATTTACACCTCTTTGTGTGTTTGTGTGTTTGTGTCTGTGAATGTGTGTGTATCAACAGAGATAAGGACCCCACGGTTCATCACTCCAGTAGTATTTATCGACTCCAAACCTTCTCTGCTGTACGCGCGCGTGTGTATGTGTGTGTGTGTGTGTGGCTGATGTTATTAGGCC
>NW_014556344.1:0-457 GCF_001313825.1 Dinoponera quadriceps
TGACTGAATGAATTAACCTTTTGAGTGCTATGGACGCATATATGCGTTCGCTGAAAGTTATGGGTGTAAATTATGAACGTATCTATGCGTTTAGTTTGATTGATAAATGTTTTGAGATTCATCACACCAAAATGAACTTTTGATTTTAGTGGATTTAAATTTAATGTTAAATTAATGTATTATTCAAGTAGTTTCGCCTTGAGTATTCAATCGACAGAGTTCACATTAACAAAATATGTATTCCGTTCCCAGCGATCGAAACCGCTAAGCGCGCGCCGTCAACGTGGATCGCTTGCCTCGGGAGTATTCAGCAATCGAAAAGTTAATGTTCCTACTTTAAGCAGAAACACAGCGATAAATACATTTAGGATTCATTCTGTATGTTGTTATATATAAAAAAATTTTCTTAGCAACAGAGATTTATATATTTGAGCAAAGGTCAACTAGTTTGCGACAA
>NW_014556345.1:0-981 GCF_001313825.1 Dinoponera quadriceps
ATCAAACATCTTTGTACATGCAAGCACAGTAAAGAGGATGCAATATATTATTATACGGCACTTCGCGTTACCCTAACCGAGACCGTGACATTTACCGAAAAATAAATTACCGTTCCACTCTTCGGCTTGGCGTAAAAGACTAATTAAACGACCTGAAATCACCTATGGCTGAAACCAAATTGACCAGCTTACGGGGCAAGGCGACACTTAAAGAATTGAGCACCTTCCGTAGATGCAGGGTGTAAAGTATCAGCGACAAGTATTTCGGGTTGTAACATTGCTCCGAACAGACTTCATTAGCCCCAAATTGAATCATGATGAGCTGGAAAATAAACCCCCAAAGGATCGTTCTATTAAGAATGTTTCACAGGTCTTTTTCTTTTTATTCTTTCNCTTCGACAAAGGAGATTTGAAGGGTCGAATTGTACCTTCTAATGCTTTTTGGTGTCTATCTTCGTGTCACTCTTGATCCTTTGTAACAAGATTCTCGCTTGTTGCAATGCGTCCTCTGCAGCAGCAACTGGGAAGGCGACATTCAGTCTTGCAGCGATCGAGATAAATTTACCCGTCTCTGTGGCGTATCTGGTTAACCTCAAATTAAACACCTGTAGCATCGAGTAAAGATGAACAATAAATATTATCCAGCGACGTATATAATTTATTCGAGTACAGTAACGAGTACTGAAAGGCGTAAGTCATTTCCTGCAAAACGTGACTTATTACACGACAAAAAATCGATGCACTATCGATAAGAATGTTACGTACCAGAACGATTGAGGGCATACATACGTTTAAAATATTGGGCAGCGTTAAAAATCGTCTCCAGTTAGCTTGACCTCCGATGCACCAGCTGACCCGACGTGCCTTGATAAAAGATTCTATAGCGAATTCCTCCAGCGCACCGCTCCCAGCAACCAAGGAATCACCGATTACGAGACCACCGATTACGTCGATGTCAACTGGTCATAGACGATGAACGTA
>NW_014556346.1:0-487 GCF_001313825.1 Dinoponera quadriceps
AATATTCGTAATTTTGAATATTCGAATATTCGAAGTTATTTTAAAAAATCTCGAATTCGAATTTTCCGAATAATCGAATACTTGAAGGTCAGAAAAAAATTGAATGTTTAAATATTTGAATATTCAAGAATTAAAAATTTGAAAAATTATAATAAAAAAATTAATCTCATCGTTATTTTAATTATTTAAAAATTTAAATATTATCTTTTTAAATAATATTTGTTTGTACCAACATTTGAAAATTTTAATATTATTCGTTTCTTTAAATATTCGAAACTTCGAATAATATTTAATAATTCAAATTATTCCAAGCTTCAAAATTTCGAATCTTCGTAAAATTTGAACCCCTACTTCTAATATCTTCATCACACGTTACTAGTCCGATTTCACTTTCGAATACTGATATTGTTTATCCTATCCAACTGTACGTACTTCTTTGATATCCGAGTATTTTTTCTTTGCCGAAAAAAATAATTGATTTTCGACT
>NW_014556347.1:0-649 GCF_001313825.1 Dinoponera quadriceps
AAAAAATGTACAGAGGTCGAAAAATCGTTTTTAACTAGATATCGTATCGTCGAAAAAAACACGTTTCTTTTTTTTATTTTCGATTTTTCCATGCTTAAAAATTATTTTTTTTTAATTTCTAACCATCACCATTCAAAAGAACACCCTCAAAAACATAGGGAACAGTGATTTAAAAAAAACTTTTGGCTCGATTTCATTGTTGGGTATAGATTCAAACTTGAAGGTCAAAATTATGCCATATGGGCCGAAACGGGTTAATGACCTCTGTTTCCCGTGTAAAATATTTAGGTATATTTACAAAGTCGTTCACTATCTTATTATCGTTTGATAAAATTCTGTCGTATAACAGGTGTCCTGTGTGTAGACAATTTTGTATTTTCTCGCGACTTTTGCATAGCAGTTACGATTGAGGACAGAGCGAATATTACTAATAAGGAATCTCTAGAATTGTTAATATGAGAGCGGAACTGGCGTCCAATGTTAGAACCTCAATGTGTCAGAGTTCGCCGATGAGAGTAGATAACACAATAACAACTGATCAATAATGGGTAAGTTAAATTTCGTGAGGTCGGTAAGTTACAAGTGTCGATAAATTTTCGGGTGGCGATAAGTTACCGGCGTCTGTTACTTATCATGGACGATAAGTTTC
>NW_014556347.1:791-5320 GCF_001313825.1 Dinoponera quadriceps
TAGATAACACAATAACAACTGATCAATAATGGGTAAGTTAAATTTCGTGAGGTCGGTAAGTTACAAGTGTCGATAAATTTTCGGGTGGCGATAAGTTACCGGCGTCGGTTACTTATCATGGACGATAAGTTTCCGTGGCAGGAAGCCTCCTTCTAACGCGTGGCGGAAGAAGGGTGATGTTCAAAGTTTCCAATTCTTGGATAGATTCAATTAAGCATGATACTTCAAATTCATCCAATATACAGGGTCATCGAAAAGTATTGGACACCACTAATATCTTCAGTTAGAATGCATTTTGGAGAAAATGTCCAATAGCAAAGTTGTATGGTTTCAAACGGGGAGTAAGATGATGACTTGATATTAAGTTACTTCGCCTATTCCACGCAAACTAGCAAGTTTCGCTCGCAGCTTGATTTTTTTACGTTTTCTCGTGGAACTAACGTGTATGTCAGAAAAGATTCAAGCCGAACCTTGAATTTGCATTAGTTCACGTTTTCTGCTGTAGAAACGAGAGAAACGCTCGCCGCTTGAAATCCTCGAGGCTGCCGCATGGAAATAAAGTAATAAAGCTTAATATTTCAATCACACTCTTCAGTTTGCATCCGTTCACGATTTAACGTTAATGAACCCAAGATTCAATCGACATTCACGTTACTTCGCCTATTACACGCAAACTCGCAAATTTCCCCCGCAGAATGATTTCTTTTACAGTTTCTGATGGAACTACCGTATTTGGTCAAAAGATTCAAGCCGTAACGTGAATTTGCATTACCTCACGTTTTCTGATGTAGAATCGAAATAAACTCTCGCCGCCTGAAATCCTCGAGGCTGCCGCATGAAAATAACGCAATAAAGCTGAATATTTTAATCACACTCTTCAGTTTGCATCCGTTCACGATTTAACGTAAAGAAACGCAAGATTTACTCGACATTCACGTTACTTCGCCTATTACTCGCAAACTCGCAAGTTTCACTCGCAGATTGATTTCTTTTATCTTTTCTCGTGGAACTAGCATATTTAGTCGAAAAGGATGAAGCGGAAACGTGATTTTGCATTATTTCACGTTTTTTGATGTAGAATCGAGAGAAACGCTCGGCCCTTGAAATCTTAAAAGCTGTCTCATGGAAATAACGTAATAAAGCTGAATATTTCAATCACACTCTTCAGTTTGCATCCGTTCACGATTTAACATAAGGAAACGCAAGATTCACTCGACATTCACGTTACACGCAAACTCGCAAGTTTCGGCGTCAGATTGATTTCATTTACGTTTTCTCGTGGAACTAACGTATTTGTTCGAAAAGATTCAAGCCGAAACGTGAAATTTTATTAGTTCACGTTTTCTGCTGTGGAAACGAAAGAAACGCTTGTCGCTTGTCACGTCCTCGGGCCCTCGGGATCGAGAACGCGCTGCTCTCTTTTAGTTTTGGGCCTACCTGCATTCACCGGCAATAACCCGGGAAAGTTGAGAGCACCCGCCGAGCGCTGGTAGGTATATAGGGGGGAAAGAAAGGGGGGGGGGGAGAGAATTGACAGTCGATGAGTGAAAATCGAGATGTTACGATCGTTATTCGATAATTGAATGTTGGTTGACTTGGAACGGTTTGTAGTAGCTTGTGGGGATTAGAATTAGAAGTTTGGGATTTAAAATCTTGAAAGAATTCTGATTTTGGAAAATATACAATTATTCGACACTCGATTTGGGCGTAATTACTTAATTTCAACTGGATAGGCTCTCCGCAGAATTTCAATAATTATCGTATATTAATAAGAGCTCTATCTGTTCTTGAAGTCGCGATGCAGCAATGGGAAATAAAACAAGGCACTTCACACGTCAGGGGATATATTTCAAAAGTACAAGAAAATAAGACTTACGTTACGGACGGCTATTACCGGCTCGTGCGTACGCAATAGGAACTCGGGGTGAAGGCGGCAGAACTGGAACTGGAACTCACTGCACCGTTGTTCAACTTGCCTGGTTTGCCGGGAGCGTTTATAAAAACTGCTCGATTACCAGGGAGCAGACTAACTAGCGTCATATGAGAGAGCGAGCCGCTCTAGAGAGAATACTGAGTGACGAATAAGTGAAAAGTTGAAGAGTACTGTGACTCGGTTAATTAAGACAGTAAGTGGTCGAATGAATGAATGAAATAATAATCGTCATCTGATCAATGAAATAAGAATGAACGTCGTCTGATCCCTAGCTCTGCTGCGCGTGGGCTTATATACCCTTAGGCGACAAATGCAGAGATGGCATCGGGGTGGGGATTCGCGCCTCGGTATAATTCAAAGAAATCATGTGCCATGTAGTTTATGAATACCAAAGATAAGTAATGCCCGAGTAACTCGAGATTTGTTTAGGTTGTGCCGGGCGGTCAGAGAGTACTACGAAGACTAAGGTATGCCCGGTCTTTTAAGATAATACCAGATAATTTATTAATTCTTTGACTCGGGTGATAATTTAATACGTTCGACACTCAGTACTGCCTCTTGAATAGTTTGCAATAATGGGAGCTTACTATGAGCTTACTTATGGTGCGGTGAATTTCAGTATCCTTATAATAATTAATATTGTGCGGATAGCGGCGATAACTATTATTAATATATATATATATGCGGTTATACGTATCGCCTATAGAACAAAAGTGGTTTTACTATTGTGTGTGAGTTATAATATTGTGTGTGCTATGACGTGTTGAGTAATGTTACAGTCACAGGCGGCTGGCGGTGTGCGTGCTTCCTATAGTGCGTCTGTGTATATATGTGAGCGCGCGACGATGCGTCATCGCGGCTAAGACCTTTAGAAAGACCTTTAGAAAGAGAGAGAAGATATTGTCTGTCTGCGTCGCGCCTGCGGTGCGACTGTACGGGTGCTCACGTATACTGGCGGTGTCTGTGTGTGTGTATATGTGCGTCGGGCTCTATTGTATGCGTCATTCAAGCACGTTGCCTATCCCGTTATATGTGTAGGTCGGCGCTTACCGTATTATATGTGAAGTTAATTATTATTTCGAGTTGATACTGAATTTTATTATGTTTACGTTTGATGTTACGGTTAACAACTACAATGGCCTTTTGAACATTACTTTTTGAGGCGGGGACGTTACACCTGCAGGCTGCTGCATGGAAATAACGTCATAAAGCAGAATATTTCAATCACACTATTCAGTTTGCATCCGTCCACGATTAACGTAAAGAAACGCAAGGTTCACTTTACATACACGGTACTTCGACTATCACACGCAAACACGCAATTTTCGCTCGCAGATTGACTTCTTTTACGTTTTTTCGCTGAACTAGCGTAATTGGTAGAAAAAATTCAAGCCGAAGCGTGAATTTGCTTTAATTCACGTTTTCTGCTGTAGAATCGAAAGAAACGCTCGCCGCTTAAAATTCTCGAGGCTGCTGCATGGAAATGACGTGATAAAGCAGAATATATCAATCACTTTCTTCAGTTTGCATCCGTTTACGATTAACGTACAGAAACGCAATGTTCACTTTACATACACGGTACTTCGACTATTACACGCAAACTCGCAAGTTTCGCCCGCAATTGATTTCTTTTACGTTTTCTCGCGGAACTAGCGTATTTGTTCGAAAAAATTCAAGCTAAAACGTGAATTTGCATTAGTTACGTTTTCTGTTGTAGAAACGAAAGAAACGAAAGAAACGCTCGCCGCTTGAAATCCTCGAGGCTGCTCCGTGGAAATAACGTGATAATGCAGAATATTTCAATCACATTTTTCAGTTTGCATCCGTTTACGATTTAACATAAAGAAACGCAAGATCGACTTGATATTCACGTTACTTCACCTATTACACGCAATTTCGCAAGTTTCGCTCGCAGATAGAATTTTTTTACGGTTTTTCTTGGAACTAGCGTATTTGTCCGAAAAGAATCAAGCCGAAACGTGAATTTACATTAATTCACGTTTTTTGCTGTAGAATCGAAAGAAACGCTTGCCGCCTGAAATCCTCGATGCTGCCGCATGGAAATAACGTAATAAAGCTGAATATTTCAATCACACTCTTCAGTTTGCATCCGTTCACGATTTAACGTAAATGAACCTAAGATTCACTTGACATTCACGTTACTTTGCCTGTTACACGCAAACTCGCAAGTTTCGCCGGCCGATTGATTTATTTTACGTTTTCTCGTAGAACTAGCGTATTTGTTCGCAAAGATCCAAGCCAAAAAATGAATTTGCATTAGTTCACGTTTTCTGATATAGAAACGAAAAAAACGCTCGCCGCTTGAATTCCACGAGGCTGCAACATGGAAATATCGTAATAAAGCAGAATATTTACATCACACTCTTCAGTTTACATTTTTTTACGATTTAAAGTAAAGAAACGCAAGATTAAATTGACAATTACGTGACATCTCACGAAGCGACACAGAACTCACTTGGAGCGCCGGCGCGGTGCGGGGAGTGGAGAGGATTATATTTCTTCCCCGTTTCCGGCACCCCGCCTGGCGCTCACTATTCTGGAACATATATTGTACAACTACTCACGGTTTTCGCTT
>NW_014556348.1:0-4654 GCF_001313825.1 Dinoponera quadriceps
TTATATCACTAGGCCAGTATGTGGGCTGACCAGTCGAAGTGACGTCAAAGTTGAATGCGTTGATTGCATGTAACAATTCTTTTCCTTTTGGTGTGATCAGTATAAATGCCCACTAAACATGTATCGCATTAATGTCTCCGCCCACTAGAAATCTTAGGCCAAGCGATTGAAAGAATGGTTTATATTGTTCTTTGTTTTTGTGTTTAGGAACAATGAACAGCTGATAGCACAATAAGGCTAATCCAGTCTTCTATCATAATGTTAATAGTTTGAATATGTTTTTCTCTATAAGGATTTGTTGCGTGAAGTTCAATATTATTTTTAATTAAGAAAACAATTCCCCCATGGGCAGTACCATCTGGATGCATTGTATGATAGAATTAATACCCAGCCATGTAGAAGAAGTCATTATTAGTAATGTGTGATTCACAGATCAGCGTTATATCAATTTTATGCATATTAATAAAAATTTTCAATTAAAGGAAATGTTTGGCTAACCCGTTGGTATTCTACAAAACAATTTTTAATTCGTTGAATATGACGACATTTTGACGATAATACTATGCATTAGGTTGATCATGCAAATTATCTGATTCATAAGTTATTTAAGCATGGACATTAAATCCAGATTATTATTATTGGTAATACAAATAAGTTTCCGCCTTTTTTTTATAAAAATTATCAATTTATTGTAAAAAAAATATACGTTACATTTTATTCAAAATATTGCTCCTCACTAGCTACTACTTTTTGCCATCCTTCTGGCAGCATTCGGATGCCACGTCGGAAAAACTCTCCATCTTTTGAGGCTACCAATGAATCGACCCAATTTTTGGCTTGTTTGTAAGAAGTGAAGTGCTGCTCGACCAGGGCGTGAGCCATCGACCGGAACAAGTGGTAGTCCAAAGGAGCAATGTCTGGTGAATACGGCGGGTGGGGTAAGACATCCCATTGTAAAGCTTCCAAAGTATCCTTGACGACTTTTGCAACATGTGGCCGAGCGTTGTCGTGATGAAAAATCACTTTGTCATGTCTTTTGGCATATTGGGGGCGTTTAAGCTTCAATTCTTGGCTTAATTGCATCAGTTGCTGTTGATAACGTTTTCCAGTGATAGTTTCGTTAGGCTGCAGTAGCTCGTAATAAATTACTCCGAGCTGATCCCACCAGATGCACAACATTAGCTTCTTGCCATGAATATTCGGTTTGGCCGTTGAAGTTGGTGCATGGCCGGGCTTACCCCAAGATTTCCTACGCTTTGGGTTGTCGTAGTGGATCCACTTTTCATCCCCCGTCACTATTCGATGCAAGAAACCCTTCCGATTTTGTCTTTGGAGAAGTTGTTCGCACACGAAAAGACGGCGTTCGACGTCTCTGGATTTGAGTTCATGCGGAACCCAATTTCCTTGGTTTTGTACTATACCAATGTTCTTGAGACGGTTTAAAATCGCTTGTTGAATCACTCCCAAGTTTTCTGCGAGCTGCTCTTGAGTTTGGCATGAGTCTTGGTCAAATAATGCCTCTAACTCAGCGTCTTCAAACTTTACTGGCCTTCCTTGGCGTTCTTTATCTTCCACGTCAAACTCGCCGTTTTTAAACTTTTGAAACCACTCACGANCAATTTCCTTGGTTTTGTACTATACCAATGTTCTTGAGACGGTTTAAAATCGCTTGTTGAATCACTCCCAAGTTTTCTGCGAGCTGCTCTTGAGTTTGGCATGAGTCTTGGTCAAATAATGCCTCTAACTCAGCGTCTTCAAACTTTACTGGCCTTCCTTGGCGTTCTTTATCTTCCACGTCAAACTCGCCGTTTTTAAACTTTTGAAGCCACTCACGACAACTTCTCTCACTTAAAGCAGCATCATCGTAAACTTCTACAAGCGACCGATGCGCCTCAGCAGCAGATTTCTTTAAATGAAAGAAATAAATCAAAACTTCCCGCAAATGACGCTTATTCGGTACAAAACTCGACATTTTCGAACGAAAAAATGTATACTGCCAATACAATAAAGTCAATAGTATTTTTGAGTTATGTTGCTGCCAGGTGTCCAAACTTTCTATATAATGTTTTACATCTGACGATTTCAAAGTAATCTTGTCGGTGGAGCCATCTTTTGAAAACTGCGGAAACTTATTTGTATTACTAATATTATAATCAGATTTATGTGACGCATTTTTCGATTGTAGTTGATCTCTTTCTTTCATATGATTATTATTATCATTAGTGGCTTGAACATATGATTTTTGATTGAATGTTTCCTTAGTATTGTTGAGATTGGCAGTGGCATGAGCATTATAGTTAGTCCTAGTTGTAGGAGTTTTTAAGAGTGCCTATCTCGTTGTTATTCTCGTTCTAAGAGCCAGTTTCCTGGTTTTCTGTAATTTCTTATATACTTCACATACCTCATAATTAACTGGATGGTTACTGTCGCATAGCGCATTATATTTAACTCTGTCAGATCTAGATTTCCTTTGGCAGTTTACTGTCAAGTCGTTTTCAGCGCATTTAACACACCTGGGTTTTCTATGACAAAATTTTTTAGTGTGTCCATAGCGTCGGCACCTCTTGCATTATAGAATATCTGTCTTGGGATGCAATAGTACCAAGCCCACATGGCAGTGTAATAACGTTTTAGTGTTGTAAATGTTCTTATTATTAGGTTTCGTTTTCAATTCAACGATAAACATGTGTAACGAAGCATTCTCCCTGGCGAAAACCGCGGCCTAACGACCTTCCGTCGGCTCCGAAACGGCGCTCAGCGCCAATAAACAATCTCACGCGCGACACACACGTCCGCCACGTACACACGTTGACAACAACAATTGTTGTTGCTAAACACGCAAATGGCAGGAAAACCGTATCGAACACGGTATAAAAGACCGCTCCGCCGCGATAACGGGACCTGATTCCACCGGAGTCAGCTGGGATCGAAAGATCGAAGCTGCTCCGGATCCCATCCCCAGGTCGAGGGACAGCGACGGTGTGTTCGCCGTCTCCACCGGGAGCTCCCGGTCTTCTTACCCGTGACAAACCTGAGAATCGGCACGAGTTCTCGGGGCGGTGTGTTCGCCGCCTCTGTGGAGTTTTCTCGACCTTGGCCACTCCACTCTCGTCATCGGGTTTTGCGCCTCCGGGGCATGCGAACACCTCAGGGTATCGTTCCGCGTACCGCCGCGAATTTAGAGACACCGCGCGTCCCTTCGCCAGTACCGGAGGTACCGTAACCGCCGCGAATCGCAATGTACCGCAGCCGGCTGCACGTTGGCCAGGCTCGCCCGGCCGAGTCCACCGTTTCCTGTAAGGAGGCACGATACCGCGTGTCCTCCGCTCCGGGATTCGGTCGACGCAAGCACTCCACGTACAGCGATCACCGCGACCCGCTTACCGCGATACCGCGAATAGCAGGTGCATTCCGCCGTTTTGCACTCCGATGCGAAACCGCCGTAATATTTAAAACACCGCGCCCGCTCTCCGCTAACCTTGCGAGCGTCACCAAGCGGCTGCTCTCTTTAGATTCCGCGAATACCGATACGCCGAAACATCGTCTCGGCTGTCGATACCACGTCACGACGTAAACACGGGATTCCGTCGCCGATTCAGTCACCGCAATGTTTATCAACGATAAAAGACAGGACTAAAGCACGGCCCGCCGCTAAGATCGAATTATGTAAGTCAACGTGGGATATTTTAAATAAAAACGGCTATTATATAATACTCGCTCACTCACTCACTCACTCACTCACTCCCTCGTACACTCACACACACACACGCATGCACAACGAAGAACGCCTGGGCACACGGCGATCTATACCGAGGCCACCGACACAGAACACGGTCATCTGTGACACCGAACCACCACCCCACCGACTGGAGTAGGGCGAACGTCCACCAAGTAGCGGGGCACGTGTCACACAAGGACAAGGGCATCTTATTTATTCTATGCTTAAGGTTGCAAATGTTGACAACTTTGTGTCCCATTTCTTCAATTGCAGCTTTGATTTCATCACTATTGGTTGAGGGATGCATTTTCTTTAGTATCACATTAAAGCTTCTGCCCTGTTTTAATTTGTAAGTGTGGAATTCCGTATTTTTTGGCGTAATTCATTAACTATTGATTCATTAACTATGTCCGTATAACTTTCATGGATCTTGACTTCTTCATCGCGTAGAATTTTTAATTTATAATTATCAGCAAATTTTTCAGCTAGCAGATAAGCGGCTGCATATTGCTTACACCGTTGACAACGACGGGAGAAAGTTTGATTGGTTTCTCGTTGACTACCACTACATCTTCGTTCTCTTCATTAAGAATATCAGACCTATTTGAGATTGTTGAATTACTCAAAGAGTAATACTGCGTTTTTGTTTGTTTTGACAGTCTTGCTAATTCACCAGGACTATTACTCAGTCTCTTTTTAATTATAGCATTGCAAAGTTGCAAGTCATTAGTTATTTGTTGACCTAATATTTGTTGATTTGGCTTTATGGTGTTTCTATCTTCGCGCCTAGATATCTCACTGACTGAGAAGGAATGATTTCTAATTTTCGTCTTCTCAGTGATTATATTAGTAACGGCTTCGTTATCAAGCAGTGGTTGCCCCCCCCCCCCCAGGCCACCCCCAGAATACATGGGGCCTGCCGCCGAGGAGAGTGGA
>NW_014556349.1:0-300 GCF_001313825.1 Dinoponera quadriceps
TCTTAACGACGGCGGGGGCGGTAGCCCGTCGAAGGGGGCAGAGCTCGACCCACTTCGAAAAACGGTCTTGCATGGTTAGTAGCCATGCGTTGCCGGCGGCGGAGCGGGGCAGAGGGCCTACAAAGTCGATCGCGACTTGCTGCCATGGATACTTTGTCGCGCTGGCCTGCAGCAGACCGGCGGGTGGTCGCTGCACGGTTTTATACGCTAGGCAGTTAGTACAGGTTCGGACATATCGGGCGATGTCGCGTGTCATCCCCGGCCAGTAGTATCGTTGAGAGATGCGACTCAACGTTTTCG
>NW_014556350.1:0-1225 GCF_001313825.1 Dinoponera quadriceps
TCTATTTGCTCTTAAAATCATATCTCAAGGCGAAAATGTTCAAAGTCAAAGGAAACGACAAGTATACTGAATTCTTCACAATAAAAACAAGAGTTTCACAAGGCTCGATCCTGGGCTCTATTTTACGATACTATATTTACGTCTAACATACTGTCGACAAAAGGAGTGACCACGGCTACATTTGCTGATGACACAGCAGTCCTATCCAATAACCGAGACCAAAAATAGTATCCAGAGACATACATATGCATTTGTTAAAGCTTCAACAGTGGTTGCAGGACTGGAGAATCCAAATCAGTACCCAGAAATCAAATCTTATCACCTTTACTCTAAACCAGAAAAGCTTCTTTCTAGTTTTAATTAATAATAAGACTCTACCATCTATCAAAGCAGTGAAATACCTAGGCATGCACTTTGATTGCAAATAGACACGGAGAAAACATTCGTGCCAACACAACGAATTAGCTAATAGAACACAATCACTAATATTTCTACTTGGCAGAGATCCAAACTTAGTCTAGAGAACAAATTATTATTCTATAAAATTATACTGAAACCAGTGTGGACCCACGGGATGGAACTGTGGGGCACAGCTAGTAATTCGAATATAGAGATTCTGCAATGATACCAGAATAGTATACTAAAACTAATCCCATAAGCTCCTTGTTTCATCAAAAATACTGAGATGCACGTGTACATACAGATGCCTACAATCAGAGCAAAATCAAAACAAAAAGCTCAAAATAATATCAAACACTGATTAACCATCCAAATCAATTAGCAAAATCCCTATATGATGATAATAGACAAATCAAAAGTTGAAAAAATATCAAATACTGGACCTCTCAAACTGAAAGTTGGGTACATAATGGGATGACAATCGTGGGATTGTTCCACCTAACAAGTCAATTTGCTAACAAAAAAAATTTTTAGTTTGCCTAGTTGATGCTGATTGCAGATATCATCTAGGAACACAAAAGAAACTTCGACTTTTATTTCATTTTTATTTTGATACGTAAAACCTTATGTACCATTTGTTTTGTAGTGGGTCCATTATAGGCAGATATTTTTCTGTGATGAACGGTTATATTTTAACTTGGTTGTTCCTTAGTATTTTTATTGTGTACTGGTTTATTGCGATCTCATTGAGTAATTGTTTTAATGAAATTATGTTCCAAATCCTCCTACGAAAAGAAGAAGTTTTTGTTATATATTTATTTAAAGT
>NW_014556351.1:0-327 GCF_001313825.1 Dinoponera quadriceps
AAGTTTTGGTTTTTAACCTCGTGAGAACAGTTTATTTGTTCGCGGTTATGCAGTGAAATTCACAGGAAGGATGGAAAGTGTAAAGTTTTGAGATTACCGCGTGAGAACAGAATATCTATTCGCGGTAATGTTGTGATATTTAATAGAGGGATGAAAGGAAGGGAAGGGAGGTAGGAAAATCCGCAGCAACCCCAAGACTGCAGCACACCAACTTGCTGTCTTAGTGGATTTCATACCACTCGAGCCGCTGGTGTGCCTTCTGTGGCTCGGCAGTAAGCCGCCGGCAGTTTGTCCGTCGAAAAAAGCGCTGAGCCCCCCCCCCCCCCC
>NW_014556351.1:534-1310 GCF_001313825.1 Dinoponera quadriceps
CTTGCTGTCTTAGTGGATTTCATACCACTCGAGCCGCTGGTGTGCCTTCTGTGGCTCGGCAGTAAGCCGCCGGCAGTTTGTCCGTCGAAAAAAGCGCTGAGCCCCCCCCTCCCAACACTCGGGGGGAAGGTAGCCTAACTCCAATCCAGAGCCCCGTCAGCCGCCAGGAAGAGTGATTGTTGCGACCTCCTGCAGCGTTTCCGACTCACACCACGAGAAGGTGGGAATGACACGTGGGAGACGCTGAGAACCAACATCTCCTTTCTGAAAGTCTCGTCAACGTGCACGGGCCGTTGCGCTTCCGCTCTATCGTCTTGTTTTGGTTGACGCTCTGGTAGAACGCAGAACCGCTTAGTAACAGACGCTCGCGCCGATTGGTTTCCCTACCCTTGATTCGGAGCGGTCTCCGGCGTCGAAAGCGTAAACTTGCACGTCGTCGTACTTGAGCGTAACCGCGACGCTATGCCGCGAACGCAAGCTATCTTCTATTCGCTTGAGCATGCTCTATTGCGTGTGCGCGCTGACACCGGGGATCATGCGAAAGGGGATCATTGAACGAGGTTATCCAAGGCCTGTCGCGGCGATGGGAGCCGCAGAATCTCGTTGGGAAGACTGTCCGGGGTGGTCCATCAACATGGGCGTCAACGCCGCGAAAAAGATCCCCCCAATGGCGTCGTGACGCGATTGCCTTAACGTCGGCAAGATTTGTCATACTCGAGCTCTAATAGATTCGCCGCCTTTTGATAAGGACAGGATGGCGCGCAGCGGACGCCCCC
>NW_014556352.1:0-1517 GCF_001313825.1 Dinoponera quadriceps
ATGCAAATTCACTTTTGGGTTTTAATCTTTTCCATCAAATGTGATAGTTTCACGAGAAGCGTAAAAGATATCAAAGTGCGTGTTAAACTTGCGAGTTGCTTGTATTAGGCGAATCATTGGGATTGCCATGTGAATCTTGCGTTACTTTACGTTAAATTGTGAAAGGATGCAAACTGAAGAGTGTGATTGAAATACTCTCTTTATTACGTTATTTTCATGCTGCACCCTTTAAGAATTCAAGCGGCGGACGTTTCTTTCGTTTCTACAGCAGAAATCGAGTAATGAATCAAATTACATTTTGTATTGAATCTTTTCCATCAAATGCGATAGTTCCACGAGAAAGAGTAAAAGATATCAAAGTGCGTGTGAAACTTGCGAGTTGCTTGTATTAGGCGAATCATTGGGATTGCCAAGTGAATTATGCGTTTCTTTACGTTAAAACGTGAAAGGATGCAAACTGAAGAGTGTAATTGAAATATTTTCTTTATTACGTTATTTTCATTCTGCAGCCTCGAGGAATTCAAGCGGCGGACGTTTCTTTTGTTTCTACAGCAGAAATCGAGGCATAATGCAAATTCATATTTCGGATTGAAACTTTTCCATCAAATGCGATGTTTCCACTAGAAAGCGTAAAAGGTATCAAAGTGCGTGTGAAACTTGTGAGTCTGATAGTGTTATGAAAAGCAACGAAACAAAAAAAGAATCTTGCGTTTTTTCACGTTAAATTGTGAAAGGATGCAAACTGAAAAGTGTGATTGAAATATTCTCTTTATTACGTTATTTTCATGCTATAGCCTCGAGGAATTCAAGCGGCGGACGTTTCTTTCGTTTCTACAGCAGAAATGGAGGAATAATGCAAATTCACAATTGTGATTGAGTCTTTTCCATCAAATGCGATAGTGTCACGTCCCGGCGTGTCGCGGCCGCTGAGGGGGAATGCGGTGCTCGGACGGTCGCACGGGGACTGATCGCTATTTTCGTGTCTAGCGCACCTACGCGGTACTCCCTGGGGACACGCGCGATCAAAAGGGGTAACGGCGCAAACTTCGAGCGGTGGGTATTTAAAAACCGGTTGCGTAATGAAGAGAAAAAAACTCGCGGGCTGCGAGGAAGGGGGGTTTACGTGTGTTTTAAGAAATTTGGAAGGTACTCACCTTGTAGTGACCTCTCTCAGCGTCAACCTAACGTCCGCAGGCGGGTCGTAGCGTGAATCCAGTGGCGGACCCGTAGTTGACGGTATAAAGCACTTCTGGACGTGGCGCGGAGTTCCTTCAGTGAGGGGGGAGGAGATGTCGAAAGATCTTTCCCCGAAAAGAGCGTGCAGAGTTTCAGCTTTCAAGGTCTTGTAATATTCGGGACGCGGATCCCTTGACGATGACGCACGACGGATCTTAGTCACTTTGAAGTCGTCCAAGTCGATCGGTATCAACTTGTACTTGAACGGTTTATTCACACGCGGGGTCAGCGGTTGCGGCGATGGGCACTCCACTGGGGTAGGCACAAGTGGGGATTCCGTT
>NW_014556353.1:0-19256 GCF_001313825.1 Dinoponera quadriceps
AGCCATCGGAGTAACATTTAATGCTGCAGACAATTCTTGGAACGTTTGAATAAAGTTTTTGTCCAATAATGCCTGCAAATCGGTGTCTTCAAACTTTTTCGGTTGGCCTGAGCGTTCTTTATCATTGACATCAAAATCACAAATCTTAAATCGCTGAAACCATACTTGGCATGTTCTTTCCGATAGAGCATAATTGCCATAAGCTTCGAAAAGCAATTTATGAGCTGNAGCTGCAGTTTTTCTCAAGTCAAAGTAATGAAGCAGCATATGTCGAAAAAACAACTAATCGCGTTCTATATTTAATCAAAAGAAATAATAGCACTGCTCACTTAAATGAATCTCTTTGCACTGAATTTTATTGACAAATGTCTAACCTCTAAAATGCAGCCAGTTTCAGATGTCAAAATAAATTACACATACAACTAACGTCATGTGAGCCGCAGGAACTAAGTTTACCACCTAATAATATGGAAGAAAAAAAGGAAGGAGTTCTATCATTTCCTAACGCATTTACAGTATACAATAAATACATGGGTGGAGTTGACTTACACGACCAGTATTGTAATAGCATCTTGCACATTATTCGATCTAAAAAATCGACGTGGATAACACGGGACCACAAAATGGTTTTGGGAGTCTACTGGAATTCTAATAAGGATAATTTATGTTTTTGGGGTCGCTGAACACGAATCCATTCGCAAAATTGAGCCAGCACGTCAGGATTTGAAGTAAAATTTAAAAAATGGTAAAAAATCTGGAATTTCTGCATAAATTTCGTTCCCAAATGTACAAACCCCAAATTAACAAGCCCCAAACCCCAAACCCAAAAACCCCAAACCCACAGGCCACAAACCCACAATCATGTTTTACTCGAATACTATGTGGTTTAGGTATATACAAGGTAACCCATTTTAATCGATGGACCCTAATTCCTCCGATTCTATGCGTGGTACGGAAAAATGGTTCTGACATAAGTTGTTCAGGACAAAGGAGGGCGTCCATCCGTACGATTTGTTTTGACCTTGAGATTCAATGTCAAGGTCATTTTAAGGTCAGAGTAATTTTTTTGAATGGAAAGCCTTATTTTTGACAACGGATACAAAAAAAGAAGGAAATTTTAATTCAAAAATAATATTTTTTAACTTTTTTTTCATGACCATACAAAGGTCATTTTAAGGTGAAAAGCCTCAAAACCCAATATCGGAAGCTTCTCATTCGAGGTGTGTAAACTAACGCAACCCATGGCCCCTCCATCCAAAGATCCCCAACACAGCGGCCCTAAAACATAAGCCTTTAAACCCAGAGCCCGTCCCCTAAGCCCCAAAGCTCCCGTAACCTAACCTTATACCCCCAAATATTCAGTAACGTATGCCACTATAATTTAAAAGTTCTGTATTCTGAAATTTAAAAAGTTAGATTAAGGTCAATTACTTGAAGGGCGCTTACACCCTTTTTTTTATTTGCTGATTTTCTGAGCAATACCAAAGTTGAAGATGCCTTTAACGAGTACAAAGTTGCACAAGTTTCGACAACCTTAACTAAATTGACCTTCCATTCAATTTTCATGGTTAACAAAAAAGTACGTCGTTTTTTTAAATAAAGAAGATTCAAAAAATAGAATCATCGTGACCTTACTTTTAGCGTAACCCAGAAACAACGACGTGGACGTAGTAAGTTCTGTTTCCTTAAGGGTGCTTTTTTAGCGTGAGTCCTCTTGCCTCTCACGATGGGGTGCTTGTTTAGCGTGAGTCCCCTTGCCCCTCATGAAATTTGTTCTTTAAAACTCGATCAACTCTCATCTTTTCTTTTCGGAATAACGTGTCTTTTTTGTTTCAAAATATCTGCGAATAGGTCTTCGTTTATGTGGTATTTTAGTATCACGTTGTAGGCTCCAGCAGTAATCAGCCATCATATGTTCATTCCAAACACCCTGGTATCTTCGTTCCATTGTTTTAATGTCCTGATGAAACCTTTCACCCTGCTCCTCACTGAAAGCCCCAAAGATTGTCCGGAAAAAAATCAAGATGTGAATGAAGGTAATGAATTTTTGAGTTCATTAAACATCCCACGTTTTTGTATGTGGTCAGCATGTCCTCAGCATATTTTTTATAATGTGGATCCTTAAGTGTTACCCAAAAATTTTGATACAACATTTTTAAAAGCTGTCCAATCAGCGAGTTCAAGTGTTGTCATTTTATTTTGAAACTCTTCGTCATTTATAAGAGCCCTTATTTGAGGTCCATTCAAAACTCCCTCATCAATTTTTGCATGAGATAGATTTGGGTACTTGATAAAGATATGATTGAAAGCATCACTGTCATTTAATTTCATAGCTTTAATAAATTGCTTGATGAGCCCAAGTTTAATGTGCAAAGGTGGTAGAAGTATCTTTGTAGTGTTTACTAATGGATCATGTAATACATTTTTTGAACCTGGTGTTAAAGTTTGACGAGCTGTCCAAACTTTTTTAAAGTAATGGTTAGCACGATCACGACTATCCCATTCACACAAAAAGCAAGGAAATTTAACAAATCCATTTTGTTGACCAAGTAGAATTGTTATGATCTTTAAGTCACCGCATATTTGCCAGTAATGTTTGTCATAATTTAGTTTAGTAAGCAGCAGTTGAAGATCATTGTAGCTCTCTTTTAAACTTCTAGAATATGCTACAGGAAGAGATGCATACACATTTCTATTGTGCAATAATACTGCTTTAAAACTTTGTGTGGATGAATCAAGAAACAACCGTCAATCATCAGGATTGTAATTGATGCAATTAAACTCAGAAATCAAACCTTTAATATCATTACAAAAAACTAATGAGCTTTCGTGAGAAAAATAAGGCCTAAAAGGTTCTTCTCTTTTTCTATAAAAAGATACCTTAGTATTTTTTGTAAGAAGTCCTTTTTCTTTTAGCCTAGATGCGAGTAACTCAGCGTTTTGAGAATCCTAAATCTCTTACGAGATCATTAAATTCTTGTTGGTTAAACATTTCAGAAGCTTTTCTATTTTCGTCATCGACTTCTTCAAGATTAGATTCACCATCTGCACTATTTGTAGAAGCATGAGGTTCTGGAATTTCTTTATTCATTTCCATGGATTCGTTTTCCTCTATTCCTCTGCCAACTGAGGCTTCAAGAATGTTTCCTCGAATTGGCATTGTAACAGAAGTGACCGAGGGATATGAAATATCAGATTTGTTTTTTGCATTAAATCCAATTGTAGAAACTAAACAGAAATAACAGTCATCTATATGATTCTCGGGTTCTCGCCAGATCATAGGAAAACTAAAGAGTTTCTTTGTTTTATATCCCTTTTGCCATTTACCAAGAAATGTCGCACAATAAGCGCACAAAGTATTTGGTATCCAAAACTTATCAAAATCAGTCGTAGCATTTGGATAGCAAGAATTATATATTGTTTTATAATGATCTGTAAAAATCTTCCTGTTTCTTTTCAACACGAATTCTCCACAAACAAGACAAAACCCATCCGGACTATTTGTGCACATCGTGATTTTTCTTCAAAAACAGATATTCTGAATAAAAGATTTATGGGACAAGAACTTAAAGTGCTAAATAAAACGCATATATTTTCCTAGCTTCAGGACAAGTATTGCAATACAATTTAGTTACTTACAATAAAATTTCGTATATAAAATCAACAGAAAACACTAATTTACTGTTTCAAATTATAACTTTTTCATAAAAATACAATTTTTCAAGCCCGTCCAAATTACCTCTTGCAAGGAAAAGACCAATAAATAAGCATGAAGGATATTGCAGACCGTATATGCTGCGGGAAATAAGTATAAATTTATTTCAAACTTACGCCATACTTCAGTAAATGTAAAATCACAGGTGTCTATAAAAGCTCAATTTAGAGTAAAATATAAAAAGTCTATGTTATATTTCAAAAAAGTTTAGGAACTAATGTTAAAAAGTGCGTCACACCAATCTATATACGTAGAAACATAAAAGTTACATTTACTGTGAATATTTTCTTCGATATATATAAGACAAACATACATTAAAACAATAGAACAATGGCTGTGAAAGACAAAGGGATTTCCTTTTAGAAAGCATCCAGAACGAAATAGAACTTACTATGCCCAAGACGTGCTTTTCGGTTAACGCTTAAATTAAATAAGATTAAAGCTGAAATGTTAAATATACAGCAAACGTATGATACTTCCTTTTCTAAGTTCATTGTATTAAATGGTCTGAAATAGAAGTATGTTACGAGTGGGTCCACAGCTCTCTGTAAGGTAAAAAAAGGTGAGAGAGACATAGGGAGAGAGACACTGGTGCGATGAGCGCGTTAGGGAAAGAGGGAAATTGTAACAAAGAGAAGAAGGGCGAAGATAGGTAAGGATTTAGTTTAGCCGAGACGGGGGAACAGGTGAGAAGGGTCGTTAGTAGTGCAAAAGATGCAGAGTGAGAGAGAAATGTGGTGATGTAATGAATAAATTTTGGTTTGTTGTTTGTGAGTTTAGGGCTTGTAGGTTTGAGGATTGTGGGCTTGGGGTTGCAGGTTTGAGGTTTGTGGGTTTGGGGATTGCGGATATGGAGTTTGTAGGTTTGGGGTTTGTGGGTTTGGGGTTTTGTAGGAATGTGTATATGGAGCTTGTGGGTTTGGGCTTTGTTTGTTTGGGGTGTGTGAGTTTGGGGTTTGTGCGTTTGGGGTTTGGGGCTTTTTAATTTGGGGTTTGTACATTTGGGGACGAAATTTATGAAGAAATTCCAGATTTTTAACCATTTTTTAAATTTTACCCCATATCTTGACGTGCTGGCTCAATTATGCAAATGGATTCGTTTTCAGCGACTCCAAAAACATAAATAATACCTATTAGAATTCCAGTAGACTACCAAAACCATTTTGTGGTCCTGTGTTATCAATCGAGACTTTGTATACTAACTTGAAAAATATTGCAAAAAAGTCAATGATTTCTTTCTGGTCATCAGCGTTGACGTCGTTACAATTCACCTTAAACCTCTTTTATTTATTATATTTATCAACGATTTGATACGCCACTTCAAACGTATTCCTTAAATTACTCCGACTATTTGAAGCCACAGCCTATTTGATAAGAACGCCTCTTGCATAATGTGAAAACTATTTATTATAATAAAATAAAAGAAAACATATGTATTTGTTAAGAACCGTAATGCTTTATTATTAATAATTTATATAGTCGCTTCCATTATCAATAATTGCTTAGCAACTCCGAAGCATACTTTCTACTAATTTTATCGCGTATTTTTAAGGTAAAAATGTCCATATCTAAATTTCTTCTACGCATCATAAAGACGACTCCGATTAGAGATGAGCGATATAACCCGAATATATCGATAAATCATATCGTGGAAGAAAATATCGATTCGAAAAATATGTGGGTCGTCCCGTATCATAAATATCGATATTTGAATTTCATAAAAATATTTATTACATAATATATTGGATTGAAAGAAGATTTGCGAAAGTTATTTTTGAAAATTAATGTCGTTACCACACAAGTCGTTACTGAAAATGTAACTTATAATTTTAATAATGTTACAAGTAACGCATTACTTTCCTCTTATTAAAAATGTTAACTGTACTGTATTTTTTATATGTATGTAATTATGTGAGTAAAGTGTATTTATGACAATATTCACCTAATTATGTTAACATTATTTGCTAAATTAAAAATATACTTTTCAAATGAAATTTTTTATTTGTAAAATAAATGATACTATTTTGTATGCATTATGACATACAAATGAAAATTATTTACTACACATAATTTTTTATATATATGTATATATGTGTGTATNAATCTCAATCACCCCTCATTCTAAAAAAGTGGATTATTAACAAAATATTCACGAAACGTCGGAAACAAATCCGTGAAGAACGCGGCGTTAACTTGGAATGTAATACACACACATGCAAGCACGCGCGCACGCACGCACGCACGCACGCACGCACACACACAAATCAGGTTTTCTATAGATAAGTAATATTGACTCTACACGTAATTCCGTAGCGAAATTCCAACAGACGTTATCCACAGTTGTTTTTCCACTCGTACATGGATTAAACATATGAAGTATCGTACATTAAGTGAAAGCTGAAATTTGCGCTTACGTTTTAAGAAAGTATTTATCGAAATCCGTAACGTATACGAAGTTTAATTATATTAATTATGTTTAATTATATTTTGAACATGTAGGGAAAAAAGTGTATTTTAGATGCATTTCGCTTTTTTACTTCCAAAAAGGCAAAAACGCGTTGCAAACTCATAAATGGATATGCACCATATACGGAGAGAATGTCGTAAGCGAAAGTGTGTGTCGGAAGTGGTTTGGGAAATTTCGTTGCGGAAATTTTGATCTCCAAGGTGCTCCTCATTTTGGTCGGTCAGTCACTACTGATGTCAATCAAATAAAGACTTTAATCGACTCCGATCGGAATTTGACGAATACAGAGATCGGACGTAACTTCAACATTGACCAATCAACTGTTTCGAGACGTTTATGGAAGTTTGGGATGCTATAAACTTAATGTTTGTGTGCCATACGAACTAAGCGAAAAGAATTTAATGGACCGGATTTCAACTTGCGATTCGCTACTCAAACGCCATCAAAACGAACCATTTTTAAAGCGGAAGATCACTGGCGATGAAAAATGGGTTGCCTACAATAATATCAATTGAAAAAGATAATGGTCGAAGTGCGAAGGGCTGCTCAGGCGGTCGTAAAGGCTGGATTACACCCGAAGAAGGTCATGCTCAATATCTGGTGGGATTGGAAAGGAATCGTCTATTATGAGTTGCTGCCATCCAACATAATGATTGATTCCATTAAGTACTGCTCACAACTGGCCAAATAATAGCAAGCAATCGATCAAAAGCGGCTCGAATTGGCGAACAAATAGGACGTTGTGTTCCACCAGGACAACGCTAGACCACACGTTTTTCTGATGACCCTGCAAAAATTTTTGCGGCTTGGGTGGGATGTTTTCGTGCACCCACCGTATAGTCCGGATCTTGCACTATCAAACTATAACTTGTTTCGGGCGCAATAGAACAATTTGAATAACAAAACTTTCAGTTCCCTGCACGGCCTTAAAAACCACTTGGATGACTTCTTTGCTCTCAAAAATCTCAAGACTTCTATGAAAGAAGGATATTGAAACTCATGGAGACATAGCTAAAAGCCATTGAAAAGAATGGAACATATTTAGTTGATTAAATTCATTTTTTATGCTAAATATTTTGCGTTTAAAATTACTTGGTTTCGTCACGGAATTATGCAGAGACCCAATATATTTAAATCTTTCGATAAAAATATTCGTTAAATCAATAATATATCAAACATGATAATATCACATGTATGGAAAGATAGCGTCTCTAAAATCTGAAATATCAGAATGTTTTTACGATATTTATTATTAATTTTACTATAACTATACATTTCTAATTAAATTCAATTTTAGTTAAAATTAAAAATTTTATTTTCTAATAATTAAGTTAATCATATATATTTTGAATATTTTATTAATATTTTATTTTTAATTATTTTCATTTATAAATATCTGAAACATGTATTTATAAATGAGATTGAAGTATTTTAAAAATAATATCTCATTTAGATAATCATTCGTCACACTTCTATATTTCACTCCTCGATTATTATTTTACCTCCATTAGAAAATAGCTTTTTAAAAGAACCGGCTAGCGCGAACGAGGCTGCTAATGCTTTTCCCACGTGGATCTGATAAGGAAAACCACATTCATTGATCACGCATAGCGCGTCTTAAGTTCGAAGCAGTGCATAATAACGCGGCGGGACGTCTCACTGCTAAGACGCAGGCCCAACTTCAGTTCTTTATGTTGGTAATCATTTTTTCTTCTTTTTCTTTTAAATAAAAATTCTCTATTATGAGAGCGCAAAGAAGCAATAGAAAAAGAAATAACTATTTAAATGGTAGGCATTTTTATTGATTGCTATATAACGTAAAGTTATTGATGAAAAAAGATATTAATATTAATTGATAACTAATTTCCTTCTTACATAAATAAGTTTAATATTCTTAGATATGATTTGCCTGAACCAAAATTTTTATCCTTATCGCAACTCATTTCCGACATACAAATATAATGCCGACACTAAATATATTACGTCTTGGAAGAGGATGTACGCAACAAACATCGCTTACTCGCGCACTCGCGAGGCCTAAACGTACTGGTAGGTCTGCAGATCAGGTCAAGGTCCGGCGAGGTCCATTTAATCAGATCACAGAACGTACGTTAGATGGTCCTTTATTTAGGTCAAAGAACTTAATCTCTTTCTCTGGGATAGGACCATATGAATGTGTTGAGAGGGAAATTCAGATTTAAGTAACTGAAAGGAAATGAATAAATAATTTTAACAACTTAGTTAAATTTAGGGCATTTTGAATAAAACAGTATACTAATTATACTAATAACATAATTTGGCCATCACATGGATTAATAATAGTGGTAAATTGATGAGAAATGTCATTGTAAAAGATGCAATATTTAAAAGATGGAAAGGTTAGCTAAAGTTAAACAATGAGATAAATGGATTAACATTTAATAAACTTTTATAAATCAAGATTATTGGAATAATGCAAATACAAGATGAAGATTAAAGTAAGATTAAGTAAAAAAAAGTGATCCGTGTAACTTAATACAGGGTGCGGCGAAAGGTATGCCCTCATTTTGGAGAGCAATCAATAAAATACTATTAAATGTAGAGGATTGGAAATTTTTTTATTACCTTTGGTACTTCAAACAGTTTTTTTACATTAACGTTTAAAAACGATATCTGCAAGATGGCGGCCTCCAGTAGCAATGCACTGATGTAGCCGATTTTGGAAGCTTCGGGCTGCGTTTTGGCACATCTGAATCGGAATGGCGTTCACCTCTTCGATGATTCTCCTTTTCAGTTCTTGTAGGGTATGGGGACGATGCTTGAAGACTTTTTCTTTCAGATACTCCCACAAGAAAAAGTCACAAATGCTCAAATCGGGCGATCTTGCACCCCAAATCACCTCTCAGAGAGACGAGTCGAGTAGGGAACATTTGCCTCAGTTTCGCCATAGAAATGAGGGCTGTATGCGCTGTTGCTCCATCTTGTTGAAACCAAATCTCCCCCAGATTTGTCTGTTCACTCAACTCCTGCAATTTAGGCTCAAAAAAGTTTTCCAGCATGAAAACATAACGTTGAGCTGTAACTGTAACAGTATGGCCATTTTCCTCAAAAAAATAAGGCCCAATGATCCCAAATTTGGATATGGCACACCAAACAGTGACTTTTCGTGAGTGCAGAGGTCTCTCATGGAATTGCCTTGGGTTGGTGTCAGCCCAGTACCGAAAGTTCTGCTTGTTAACATCACCAGAGAGGTGGAAATGGGCCTCGTCAGTGCTCCAGAAAGTTGACGTTGCAGGGATTCGGTTGAGCATTTCTTGACAAAGATTGACACGGTTTACAAAATCATCGTGTTTCAGTTCTTGCACAAGCATGATCTTGTACGGGTGGAAAAACAATTCTTCGTGCAAAATTCTCCGGACAGAACGATCCGACAAACCCAGTGCAACTGCATGCCTCCGAGCAGAGCGCCTAGGCGAACGTTCCACTGATACCCTCACTAACTGCACGTTCTCTGGTGTTGTTGCAGTTCTGGGTCTTCCAACTGCATGAGTTCTTACTGTGGATCCGGTTTCTTCCAATGAAGAAACCCAACGTTTGATTGTTTTTCCATCAGGTACGGAAACATGGCGCGGAATATGGAATCGCAAGCGCATTGCTCTCTGCGTCGCAATGACTGAACGGCCATTTTCCAAAAAAGAGCGCACAGCGAATCCACGATGTTCTCCAGTCCAAATCATGATGTTAACTGAAAACGGTTGAGAACAACCTTCCTAATGAGACCCTGCCCAACAACCTACTCGCGCCATCTGGTGAGCAACGGGTTTTTCAAACTCGGGCAAATCTTTCGCCGCACCCTGTATAATACAATCGGATTTAACGTAACAAGAATGTTTAACGTATCGATATGGCGAGGAAAACATCATTAAATAATACAAGGAAGATAATAATTACGCAGTTTATGTGTGTGTTTTGAAGAGTGAGGTGGGATTGGAGGTTGGATTGTACTAATTAAAATTTATGTTTAAATATGAAATAGGGACTTACGATTTAGGTGAATCAACTGTGATTAATAGTACGTGGGTTGGTTGATCGTGGTGTACCGGATTTATGGGATCCCGGAATATCGAGAGAAATAGTTCATTTAAGAGATCCCGACTTGCACAGCGAGTTGTTCGGCAGCAGAACGCAAAGTGATAGGCGTGAAGTAGAGACCCCACAGAAATTGACAAAAAAATGGCGGAAGCTGTAATGGCACGAAAGCAAAAGATGTTGAAATCGATAATACGCGAAAGTAGTCAAACGGGCTAAGAGAGTATGAGCTTGCGGCAAGAGAATGAGGCTTATATAGGGAAAATTTTTGGGAGTGGCGAATGACGATCGCCAATGAGAGGAGGAGTTTTCGTGGAAACTGGAAACGGATATGGAAGAATAGGAAACGGATAAGATCATGGACGCTTTGAGAAACTCATGACGCATTTGGTGGCGTATTATCACATTTTTATGATAGCGCTTACCAAAATACGTCTATCTCCATAAAAAAAAAAGGAATTTGTTATTCCCGCAGTACCCAGAATATAACGAAACTATGCGCCTTATGTGAAGGCGGAAGAGATGACGAATGTTGGGATCGTTGGGAAACGTTGGGATCTTAATTTTATCCCCTTTACGATAACGCTTGCCCGACGTCCGTCTGCTTCCCAATCATATATATATATATATATAAAAAGAGAATTCGTACTTCCCAAAGTACCCATGACGTAACAAATATATATGCCGCACGTTCCTCGACCGCAGTACGAATGAGAAGAAGACGTAATGGAGAATCGAGCCGTTAATTATTATCTAGCTTATATGGAACGTTCAAGCAATTATTGCGTGTAAATAATGCTTCGCGACACGAATTGGGTCGAAAGCAAAAGTTGCGTGGATATAAGTATTGGTTCCGGAAAATCACGTACAATGTTAATGAATATATTTATGTAGGAGAAAATTATCAATTAATATCTTCCTTTCCATGAAATTATTAATTGTACGTTGTATGGAGAATAAATAGAAATTTAGAAAATTTTAATATATATTTCTCTTAATGAGTATGCCCCTTTTCGCTCACACAATAATTAAAAAAATTAGCATTTCATCAAAAAAACAGATAAGAAAAAAATCATTAATACGAGGAATCCAACTCGAACCTGTGTCATTACAATCAAACACCTTATCGCGCAGCATATAACATTAATACGTTATTGTCTTATATTAGCCTTTTATCATAATAATTTCTCCACTTTATAAATAACTTTTTCCACCTAATACACAGCTTCTGGGTATTTTTCAAATTTTTTCCTTTTATTCTCTATAATTAATTTAAATTAAATGTAATTTTGAAACTGTCACATTAATTGCTACATATATTTAAATGAACGTCATATATTATAATGGTTGCTTTCAGGAGAAAAAGTAGATAGAATTCCTCTGCATTTTGCAACTATAGTAAATACTATAAATATCAATTTATTTATTTATAATATTACTGAAGTATGGAGGATATAATCGTATTCATACCTTTCTAAAGTTAGCATACAAAAAATATATACTGAAGTGACATTTCGCAATACAGCGCCGTCGTGCTGAAAGAAATACACGCGGAAAAAAGAATTTCATGTACAGTCGGTCACAAAAATATTTGGACATCAGGATATATTTGACCTTTAAGTTCCGTATTTTAATTAAATGTAGATACGACTAACAAAATATATTTTGTAATGATTGAGTATAATTTTTACATAACAAAAATTCCAAAACATTACATTTGGCACATATGATTGCTTAAATAATGAAAGAGAATCGACGAAATCGCTAATTTATAGGCCACAAAAATATTAGCACACCGTGGTATGCTGTTAGTATACAAGAGATCTGTTCAAAAAGTATCGCGAATTTTGAATTTCCGCGGGTTACGTATATTCGATTTTCGATTTTTTTTGTGGCATTATGTTGGTATTCATGTCCCTCACTTATGCCGACAAGTTCGGCCATTTTGAATATTCAGTTTATCTTTGACAGCTGTTTTGCTTGGACGTGTTTTGGCTCGGCTTTGATTTTTGCCTATTCCAAAAAATGGATCAAATAATCTAACCAAATTAAGTGCGCGGACGCATTCCGAATGTTGACTGTGGCATATGGTGAAGCTACTTTGGACCGAAGCAACGTTTATCGGTGGTACAAAATGTTCTCAGAGGGCCGAGAAGATGTGAACGACGAAGAGCGTGCCGGACGCCCGAGCACGTCAACAACAGACGAAAACATTGATGAAGTGAAGAAAATAGTATTGGCCAATCGTCGAATCACCGTTAGAGAAGTTGCTGAGGACCTAAACATATCGATTGGATCGTGCCATTTGATTTTTACTAATGATTTGGGCATGAGACGGGTCGCCGCGAAATTCGTACCAACGCCCCTGCTCACACATCGTTGCTTGTGCGCGAATTTTTGGCCAAAAACAACACACTAATGATGCCGCAGCCACCGTATTCCCCAGACCTGGCCCCCTGTAACTTTTTGTTGTTCCCGAAACTGAAGAGGCACATGAAAGGACGACGCTACGATACGATTGAGGAGATAAAGACGTTATCGAAGGAGGAGCTGAACAAGATTACAAAAAATGATTTTTTGAATTGCTTCGAGGATTGGAAAAAACGTTGGCACAAGTGTATAATATCTGATGGGGATTACTTTGAAGGAGACAAAATAGATATTCATGAATAACTAAATAATTCTTGAAAAAACACCAAATTCGTGATGCTTTTTGAACAGACCTCGTATAACCGTAGTTCAATTCAAAGGAAACTTTTAATACAATGTTTGTAAACATAACGCTTGAAGTAAGCTACAGAAAGTATCAGCAGTCGAATATTCAATAGTCGTGTTTCAAGTTCATGGAGAAATAGATCGTAAAAATAAAAATACACTTTTCGATATGCGGCAGTGAGTGATTTTTCATCGGGAAATGGGAAAATTATTTCACAAAATCTTAAGTCTCTCAAAAATCAGTAAGAGTACTGTAGCGGACATTATAAAAAGATATAAAAATGAAGATAGAATTAATTTTATTCGTCAAAGGAGATGCCCGCATATTTTAAATGTCCGTGATAGGCGTTATATTATCAGAGAAAAATTAAAAAAGAACCATACTCAATTTCTCCAAAATTAGCCACAATTCTGCAAGAAGAACGTGATATCATTGTACACCCAGAAAGCATGCAGAGTGTTGCGTGCAGAAAGCTACAACCGGCGAATAGCCAGAAAGAAACCGTATATTAACGCATTAAATAGAAGTGAATTTAGTTCGGTAAAACTTATATTTCAAATGAAGATGAGCGATGGAGTAATATTATTTTTGCCAATGAGAGCAAATTTGATGTTTATGGTGGCGATTGGAGAGTGAAAGTGTGGAGAAAACCGAGAGATGAATTTAATCCGAAACACCTACAAACCCACCGTAAAGCACGATAGTAATTCCGTAATTGTATAGAGGTGTATTTTTTCACATGGAGTAGGAGAATTAGTATTTATCGACAACATTCTTGATAAAAATTAATATCTGAGTATTTTATAAAATAATAAAAAAAGAGTGCTCCCAAAATGGGGATCGGACAACAATTTAAGTTTTATCAGGACAACGATCCGAAACACAAGGCACAGATTGTTCAAGAATTTTTGTTGTACACCTGTGCTAATATCCAACAACCATCTCCACAATCGTCTGATTTAAATTCCATCTAAAACTTGTGGACGAACTGGACTAACAAATTTAAAAAACTACCATAACAGTAAAAAATAAGAGTTAAAAACTCGGCTTATGGAAGAGTAGAATCGCATTACGAAATAATAATTAAAAAAAAATTATCTATAACATGCCAACATGTCTGAGTCATGTTTTTTGACAAAAAGTATTTCCGACAAAATGTTAAGTTTTATTTAAAAATCATTATTTGAATTTTATAAGCTTAATATGTATAGTGTCCGAATATTTTTGGGACCCATAAATTAGCGATTTCTTCGATTCTCTACCATCATTTAAACAATCATATGTACCAAATGAAATGTTTCTCGAATTTTTGTTATCTAGAAACTATATTCTATCATAGCATAATATGTTTTGTTAGTCCTGTGCATATTTACTTAAAATACCGAGAATAAGTGTTCAAAGAACAATCTATCCTAGTGTCCGAATATATTTGTGATCGACTGTATATTTTACACACATGAAATGATTGATTGAAATTCACCAGAAGAAGTTTAATAAATGCAGTGCATTGTGCTGCCAGCAGCTGTGAAACTGTTTTAACATTTTCTGCTGAATGACACCAGGGGTTTACGCTTTTCCTACAAATTTCCTAAGTGGCCGTCATTTTTTCCGGCATGATATGCTGGACCGCTTAGTAAACATATTGTTGAAGCACAATTTGCGAATTGTCGTTCAGCAAAAAGTCTTACAATAGTTGTAAATCGCAACGAAAAGCACTTATTAACTATTTTTTCTGCTGTATGTAGCCATTATAATGAACTATGTCCTTTTAAATACGTATAACAATGGATGTGACAGTTTAATTATTATTTATAGAGAACAAGGGGAAAAATCGAAAAATATACCAATGCTGCGATCCTATAAAAAAGCTATTTATAAGGTAGGTACTCTATAATACAAGAAGGTTAATATATGACCGTAACAATAATATATTAGAATCAATGTTTAAGAACATTATCTGTGGCGAGAAGTGGCAGGAAGCTGCGGCTTTGTATATGCACATGAATGCACATGTACAGTTTGTTTTGAAACAGAAACGCTGGCCAGTTTCACACACGTGAACGCCGCGTGGGAATTTATCTGTCTCTCCCTCTCTCTCTCTCTCTCTCTCTCTCTCTCTCTCTCTCTCTCTCTCTTCTGCCACAGTTAATAAGACAAGGACAGAGATCCCGGTCTAAGCTGGAAAAAAGCGCAATCGGCAATTCGGGAAATTGTTGGCCTCATGGTTGAATATGCTGAGTCACACGGAGAGACCGAATGCCTGTGTGTGACTAAGTGGAGGGATAAAAACGTGAGCGAGCCGACTCCCGAAATCACCAGTGTTCAGAATAATTAATCAAGATGAGAGAGAAGGATAGAGAGAGAGGAAGAGATAACATTGCTACTTTTCGCTCTGACTCATTTGATGCGATCCAAGCTAATGAAGCGACATTTTACACGAGCTAGTCAGCGTCAATCTTCCTCCCGCTACTATGAGTATAAAGTCATTTTTTCAAATCTGCATTCAAACGGATTATATGTTTCTTTATTTTTAACAACCAAAAAATCAATATTTTATAATTACAATATGTATTTGTCATATGTTCAATATCGGTATTATTGTAATTTGGAGCTGTAGCATACACATTACGTTTATATAACAAAGCTAACCAGATTTAACATTACAACCGAACAGCAATCATGCAGATGACTTTGAAGAACGTTATAAGGACATCGCATAATTTTATTGGATAATATAATAAAACGAATGAAATTACGAAGAAGCGACTCGCTTGTAAAATGTGCAAACGGTATATTACATTGGTAACATCGGCAGCTATGAAGTGGCATTTACTCCTCCATCGGTGAAATATATTGCTTGCATATATTGTTATCGTTTTTTTGAAATTTCCTCTTTATTTTTCTACTATCTATTCAAATGCTGTTACTACATTCTTACAATATTCTTTAAAGTTTCATAACTGCTGTTGTTCATTGACATAAGGAGTTGTATCTACGGTCGTAATAAAACCTTATTAACGTTGTCGTGAAAATGCAGTCGGTATTCCATAGCTCTAAATTAAAATTCTACCGATTTATAGCACGACAAATCTATTTTATAATTACAAAATATTGACTTCTTTGTTGTAAGAAATGAAAAGACGTATAATAATCCGCTTGGATGCCGATTGAAAATAAAAATAATAGTCGAGAAAACCGAGACTCGAACATCAACTCCAAAATTTCTCGTGGAAGCAAACGAGCGTCTCACTAGCTCAACAATAATTGCTCATTGGTATATCATTGAATCAATTCGGTACTATTGGAGCTTGAAGCTGTGACATATAGGGTGCGCCAGCTAAATTGGGACTAACGTCACATTTTATTGTAAAATTCGTTTATTAACACTTTGCGGTTAGCAGCTACCCAAAAACGCGTGACTAATGTGTTTGAACTTATAAAAGGCATAATACGAAATTAACCGCGTTTATTTGGTTTTTTTCTTCTTATACAGATGTTGATTTCTAAAATCATTATATGTTTACCATATGTTTCGATTTATCGATAAAACCAATGCTGTCAGATTGTGACGGTATAGTAATGTAGTTAAACCGCATCGTCAAAATAAATACTATGGCATCATACCGTCGACCAACCGTAACATTGAAACAAGCGCGACGGCATCATGCCGTCGTTGGACCGCAAAGTGTTAAATAAAAAATGAAACTTACAAGAAATGGCTTGCATATTTTGTTTATGGGAAACCTTTTGTAAGCTTTCTCTCTATATATCCGCTTCCTGCCTCGATTATTGCCTCAATCCTTGGCCTGAAGCAAGAACTCACAAGAAGCAAGAAGCATTTCCTCCGTACTTGACCTCGGTCTATGTTTGCATATGCCTGTTGAATTACGGTCTGTAAAGATGTTACATTAGGATATCTCGACTTTTTACTGACTCGCTCAACAACGCTCCAAACGTAGTAGTCTAATAGATAAAAGTCTGGACTATTTGGAGGATTTAAAACGTTTTTGACCAAAACATATCGACGATGTCAGAGAGCCAGTTTGGAACCAAGTGTCTCGTGTGAGCGGGTGCGCCGTCTTATTGAAATATGTACGGCTTTTCTGAGGCTACATTCTCCACTCAGGGCTTTACTACCGTCTATAAAACCTGCACATACACCTCTTTTGTGGCCGTTTCATCCTTCTCAAAGAAAAGAGCCGTCATGACGTTACCATTCCTTATGACGACATCGAGCACGTGGACGCTTGCTAGAAACTTTTTCCTAGCTACAACAAAGACATTCTCGGGGTCTTGGGCGAGCCAGCAGTCGTTTCTACGATTCACCTTGGCATACACAGTAAAAATTTTTTGGTCCAAAAGAAATCTAAGGCGGCCAGATGTTTCGTTCTTAAGCGAGCACAGCAATAATAGGCAGCGAGCAATTCTTTTGATCTTGGCGTCTTCCGAAAACATTTTGTCGAACTTTAATGACGTAAGATGTGTATCTCAGGTTTTTCTCAGCAATTTTTTGCAAGGTAGTATTTTTCACACCCAGGATCGAAGCCAATTTTCGAAGCGATATCCCAGGAACCTTTGAAATAAAATCCTGGGCTTTTCTAATGTCTCAGGGGTCTTTCATATCCTTTCACGTGAATGTTTCTTCCATACCGAATCACACGAACGTTCTTCGGACGTTATTTAGAAGCCGAAAACTTCTGAGCTACTCGGTAACAGTCAATTTCAGGTAATCGAAGAACTTCATATTCTTAGGTGGCGTACGCCCAGCGCAAAGACTTTCGACAATCGCAATTCCTCGGTTAAGCTCCGAACTTGTTTTTGTTGACTCAGCCATCTTTACTTCATAACTGCTCTACAGATGCGTGTGCACTATTTTAACGCCAGCTAGCATTTATCCGGAAAGTAAAAGTTAACAAAAAATTCAAGTTTAAATATCCCAATTTGTTTGGCACACCCTGTAAAGCACATTTACAGGCAACGAGAGGTTTAATTAGAACTGTAGTTATAACTCATGTAAAATGAATAGCAATATATATGTAGACGACTTTGAGGATTATTATAAAAGTATCATATAGTCATTTCAATAAATTGTTTAAACAAAGAGGAGAAACTGCGAATAAGCTACAAGCATGCAAAATGTCGTGCAAACGGTACATTACATCGGTGTTAGAATATCGATATTTGTGACAGTATTATACTGTTTGCGCAACATTTTATACGCCTGTTACTTATTTGTGCTTTCCCCCTTTTGTTTAACAAAACAATTCACGGAAATTTTCTTAAAATGTTCTTATCATGTTTCTTAAAGTCGTCTGCACGACTACTGGTATTTATAAGTGTTTTTCTACAAGCAGAAATGCCGTAAAATTTCAAGTGCATGAAAGGAAGACGTACAAAATGTGCGTAAGGCGCTATCGATATAATTTATTCTGAGTGAATCGTATAGCAGCAAACTCGCCCGAGAAAGTTGGAGACAGATAGTCGTGACGTCGTATATGTCTGTCTCTTTCTAGCCGATAGTGCTCGACTGTCGGGCCGGACACGTACACGCGCTTTATGTGCGTTTTCCCCTCACGCGTCGATTTTTGACATTTCTGACGCGTTGTCACGAAGCTTCTTTAATATTAGGTGAAGTAAAATGTTCTGAGCGTTTTTTCGCTTTATTTCGACGATGAAATTAACATAGTTAAGATTATCCGATTTCGATCAAATATGCGCCGTTTTGTTCGATAACTTTTGTCCATTTTGAAGGCAATTTCATAATTCCGCGATTGAAGAAGTCCTCGTCCCTATTGGTAAAAAACTTGACCAGCTCATTTTCACAAGCCTCTCTTGAGGCCAGTTTTGTATCATCAAGAAAATTTTGCAAATGCTTGAAAAGGTGATAATCGCACTTGGTGCCAAGTCTGGACTATACGGTGGGTGCAATAGAACCTCCCATCCAAGCTCTCGGAGCTTCTGGCGCGTCGTTAATAATATGTGCGGCCTGGCGTTGTCTTAATGGAACACGACACTCTTCCTATTGGCCAATTCTGGCCTCTTCTGGTCGATCGCCTGCTTCAATCTGATCAGTTGTTGACAATAGAGGTCCGAATTGAGTGTTTGGCCCGATGGGAGCAGTTTATAGTGGATGATTCCTTTCCAATCCCACCAAACACACAGCAAAACCTTCTTGGCCGTTAATCCGGCGATCGTTTGGGCCGGCTCACCGCGATTGAACCACGATCTTTTTCGGCTGTTTTTCTCGTATGTGACCCATTTTTCATCACCAGTTACCATCCGCTTAAAAA
>NW_014556353.1:19460-23284 GCF_001313825.1 Dinoponera quadriceps
GACATTTTCGACGATTGGCCTACCAGAGCGTGCCTCATCTTCGACGTCCATATTACCAGAACGGAATCGTTGGAACCACCGCTTTGCTGTTGCAATCGATACTGTATTGGGTCTATAAACAGCACAAATTTTTTGGCCGCTTGCTCCGCCTTTTCATCTTGATCTACACTAGTGGTACTGAAGTGTACTAGTGGTACTAGTGGTACTGAAGAATGTATCGAATTTTCTCTTTTTTTACCTCCATTTTTGAACACTGTAACACACAACTGCCTTGACCAAACACAAAACTGTCACAGAACTTTTTTTGAAGCGTAATGTCACCTTTAAATTGACGTATAGTATGACCCGATGCAATGTATTCATCGTGAGATGGCTCACTAAAGACATCTAGCGGAAAACGCTCAGAACTTTTTACTTCACCTAATATATAAAAGGGAGAGCGGAATAACCCTGGTTAGATTGGAAAAAAAATCGCATCACTAGCCTCGATCGCATCAGCCGAGTTAGTGTGAGATGATGGAGAAATTTTTTTTCTTCTTTTTCGTTCTTATCTTCTTCCAATCTTCTTTCTCTCTCGCTCGGCCGCGTCGAGCTGAGCTCGAGATTTATTTTTATCTGTCGCAACATGCCTGAACTAAAAATGAACTCTTTTTTACTACGCGAACTGTAAAAACGCTAGCACGCGTGTTGCTTATTCATATTTCGTATTTTTTTGTTTAAACTGTACATTGAAATCCTTTTTACTATATCCTTGTAATGTTTTTGAAAATCGTCAGAATTTTGCACCGAATTCATTTTACGTGTATGAATTACGAATTTTTCACATGGAGCGTAAATATGCTACAGTGCTGTATTTTCAATATTAAATAAAAAATTTTTTGTTGTTTTCGATACACCTTTTTGCTTTACGAAATTCGTTAACGTCTGTAATTTCACACTGTAAAAGCATTTGCAATACCATGTATGCATTTAGATGAAGAACTTGAATTACGAAAACGCGTTTAATATCAATAACCAACTTCGTCTTAACTAGCCTTATGTTTGATACTTCGCATGCCGCATTTCGGAAGTTTTGAAAAATCTGAAGCTCTCGAAGTGTGGTATAGAGTACATAGCTCTGTTATATTAATTTGATTTCCAGAAATTATCGCTCTATACTTTACGTTATGTTTTTAATACTTCTCTGAGAATTACCGTACCGAATGTTCTCTACTCTTATTAAAGACATTTCAAATTCTGTAACTGCTAAATACAAATTCAATTCTGAGCAGTCTACATGTGGTTCGAGGACACAAATTGAGCCATCAGTAAGCATCCACGGGTATTAGCGGCACTCAGCCACGAAATTTCACACATATCTCATCAAAAGTACTGGAAATCTCCTTTTACATTTATCCTTCTCTCTTTTCTGTTAATAAATTCGCCGATTCTGATTTCGATATTTTTTATTTTGATTTGCAGAAAAATGAAGATCGACCTGGACCGGGAGAAGGGCCTTAAGCTTTTCAGCAAGTTGATACGTACAAAGAACGTCGAAGGTCTTCAAGGTGACCAGCCCAAAACTGAGCCACTTCACCCAGCCAGCTCCAAACAGAAATTACAGGTAACTATGATATAACAGTAGTGAAAATATTAGTAAATAGTAGTAATATTAGTAAACATTTTAGGTTGTTCAGAAAGTTCGTTTTAAATTTCGTGCGCTCCGTGTTATTATTATGGTAAGTGAGAACGAGGACACTACAGACGATTTCATGTTTGTCAACAAGTCTTCTTAGAATTTTGAGTTTGCCAAGGGAAACTTTTAAGTCTTTTAAAGTGCAACCATTTTGGCAAAAAGCAGATAGAAAAATGGAGAACTAGAATATCCACCTATGTCATGCGATGCTGAATTGCTTCCAATGTAACTTCATGGCTTCGTAGGTCCTAAATCAGATGTTCTCTATATTTGGAAATGTATGCGTCACCCACTAGATAGTTCGGAGGTGATATCAAAGGTTTGAAGCTGACTATTTTAATGTGGAAGATCAAACTCGTTCTGACCGGCCTCAGGAGGTTGATCAAATATTTCTTAAAGACCTTGTGCGCGAAAATCCACGAATGATCGGATTTGAGGTCGGAATGATTAGAGAACATGTTGACATTCTGCACAGGTCTATCTCCACCATGCACGAGAATGCGCAGAAGCGCACTGAACTGACCAATAGGCGTTGAATTGTATTTCACCGCGACAAGGCCAAATTACACGTCGCGATGTCCATCCATAGAAAGGTGTTGGAATCCGAATGAAACGTTTTCTTCGTTCATCGTATTGTACCGACATTGCCTTATCAGACTAATATCTTCTTTCTTTGAAAAATTTTCTTCAGATCTTTGGAAATTCAGATCTTTCAAAATCTTCAAAATTTAATTCGATCAATTTTTCGCCAATAAAAAATTTTTGATTTGGAACAAAGGCATCATGCAGCTACCTGTGAGATGGACTAAGATTATTGAATAAAACGGTATAAAATTGCTTCAATAAAAAAAGTTATTCCTTGAATAAAACATTGCGTTTTAAACTTGTATAGAAGTTGTGAAACGAACTTTCCGAATAACCTAATGTTATTACTGAATTGTAAAGTGACTGAAAGTACCTATAGTCAATTTCAAGGTTCATGATTTCGAGATTTATTACTTAGTATATTGATATTTATTGCTATTGTACAGTCATATGGTAGATTAGGGGATTCTGAACAAAAATGTTCTTTTGTATTTTCTAAATAGAAAGCAAATATTTATGAATAGAAGACACTTTTATACATAATCATTTTCAATCATTAATAATTCGAAATTTTGCACGTTGTTTACAAAACAACATTGTATACAAAACGGTAAGGGACTTTTTGATTATCTCAATCCGTTCTACGCCTTTACGACATTTGTCCATATTGATCTAGGATATCTTGTATATACTCGGTGCGTTAGCTAAATCCGGACAAACTTCAACTAGGATTTTCCGCCATATTTTACTTCAGCTAAGTTATTATTTGTGTCTTATTAAGCTGTTACATCCTGGAAGAGGATGTACACAACAAACATCGCATACTCGCGCACTTGCGAGGCCAAAACGTACTGGCAAGTCTGCCGATCAGATCAAAGTCCGGAGAGGTCCATTTACTCCGATCGCAAAACGTACGTTAGGTGGTCCTTTATTTAGGTCAAAGAATTTAATCTCTTTACCTGGGATAGGACCCATGAGAGGACCATATGAGAGTGTTGAAGGGGAATTCAGATTTAAGTAATTGAAAGGAAATTAATGAATAATTGTAACAATTTGGTTAAATTTAGGGCAATTTGAAACAGTCCACTAATTATACTAATACAGTATCAGTATAACAGACTAACAGTTTATTAATTATACTAATAATATAGTTTATTAATTATACTAATAACATAATTTGGTTCTCACATGGGTTAATAATAGTGATAAATTAATGAGAGAAGTCATTGTAAAAGATACAATATTTAAAAGAAGAAACACTTAGCTAAAGTTAAACAATGAGATATATGGGTTAATATTAAACAAACTTTTATAAATCATCATTATTAAAATAATGCAAATAAAAGGTGAAGATTGAAGTAAGATTAAGTAATAAAAATAATCCGTGCAACTTAATATAATACAATCGGATTTAACTTGACAAGAATGTTTTACGCATCGGCATGAAGAGAAAAACATCATTACATAATACAAGGAAGAAAATAACACAGGCCCATATAAAAAAATTTTCTGCAAGAGACAAGTGGCTAGGTTATTCTTATGTATTTTGAGCCGCTGAATCCGA
>NW_014556354.1:0-3041 GCF_001313825.1 Dinoponera quadriceps
CGTGTAACGTATTTTCGGCAGCACCGTCTAGGTGAAATTATTTATATGCATCGGTATTTAAATCTCATGACGTAAATAAAATGCAAATGGGAGAAAGCAAGAGTGTAAACATGTGTCGTTTGTAAAGCGCGCTAATCGATACCGCCTCTAATGCTGAGAAGCTGTATCTGAAGACTTGATATGGTTCAGGAATACGGTCGGACGGTTAATTGAAATTTCGTAATATCCAGAACAAAGTGGATGAATCTGGAATATCATATTCCACGGTCTATAACATTGTTACGTCCCGAGGTACCACCGGAACTCCCTCCTCCTCCTGTTTTCTACCGCTCTTCTATTTCGCTCTCCCTTCCCTACACCCATCTTTCATCACGGTAGTCGCCTGTTGACAACGTACCGTTTCTTCCAAATTATAACTTTAGTTGTAGTCCCGACCGTATCGTTGCTATATTTTGTTTCATTAAAATAATTCACACCTTCTACTTACCGTTTTTCGAGCTTATTAAATTCAATTAACTTAGATCCGGCAATCACTGCCGCTGAATAGCAGAAGTATCGTTACGCATGCTGAACACCATATTTTAAGTAATAAGAATCACTTCAAGGATCAGCCTTGAAGGCTCCGTGAACGTGACTTTATCAGAGCGCGAAGGCCTAATCCCCGNTCTCATTTCCATTATTGTATTAAATTTATATGTTGATCCGATAACTCTAATATAATTCCGCGCCTTCTGATCTTATTTCACTGATTGTTCCACCGATAATGCCCGGTGTATGAAATGAGTTATGTTATGCGATTTTTAAATATTACGTACTATTTAGATAAACTAAATTTTTGACTCCGTGAGAACGGATGTGCATGAACCGTCTCTCACCTTATCTTAGTAAACCTGAGAACACCGTGGAACACCAAGTTCGTTAGTGTTCCCACCGAAAACGCAAACAACGCAGTTGCAGAAAAAAGAGGGAGTCTAGGACGAGCCTATAAATAAGGGCATCGTCTTCAAGAACAATAGTAATTTTTCTCATTCAGCCAGCTTCAGTTCGGTTAGTCAATTCTTAATTCCTTGTTTCTCTACTCAGTCTCGTGAGTCTTTTCAGTTCAGACCATAACTAGTTTTCTCGCGAGTCTGATCTGTGCAGCCACGAGTGTTCTTAATTCAATCCTGGTGACTCCTCGAGTTAGTTTTCATCAAGTTTTACTAGCGCAGCCGTACTACATAGTCATTTCAAGTGAACTCAAGACGGTCCCCGCTCTCTCTTCTTTCCAAAGCGACGTAATTCACTCGACCTTTCACTATTTCGGATTTGCCGACATCGAATGTAAGTTATTATATTATATTTATTAATAAAATATTATTATATTATATTATTTCGAGGACCATTATCGCTGAAACTATACTGTCCCCTTGTAAACCATCATATAATCTCGTCGCGATATAGCGAAAAGGAAACTCTGTTGCCATCTCGACGTGAAATTTATCGAAAATAATAATAAATTGTATATCTATTTAGTTTTATTATGCCTGGTGTTTTTCTTAATAATCCTATTTATCCCTTCTACGCTAGAACCACGCGTAAACCTTTCCACCTTCCCCCTCGGCTTAGTTAGCTGCTAAGCCTGGCGGTGCCGCTCCCGCCGCGCGCGTCCCGGACCATTCAGGACGTAACAATATGAAACAGCCGATAATTTCGATAGCGTTCTGTTTCCTAGCAACATGCCAGGCATCCCGCCAGATAAAACTCTATGTCTCGTTCTCTCAATATTCTTTGTAATTAAGCGCCGCTTCTAATTTAACAAAACTATAAAAGAATTTTCACATTCAAATAACAATTTCCTCGTTTATGTGGAAGGTGAGGAAAATTTCCCCGACAGATTTTTAAAAAATATGAGGATTAATTACGATTTTTAAATTTCAGAAGATAAATTCGTTCCTTTCTCACTTATTGCAGATTGCTATCGATATCGTACTACGTTCATCGTCTATGACCAGTTGACATCGACGTAATCGGTGGTCTCGGTGATTCCTTGGTTGCTGGGAACGGTGCGCTGGAGGAATTCGCTATGGAATCTTTTATCAAGGCACGTCGGGTCAGCTGGTGCATCGGAGATCAAGCTAACTAGAGACGATTTTTAGCACTGCCCAATATTTTAAATGTATGTATGCCCTCAATCGTTCTCGTACGTAACATTCTTATCGATAGTGCATCGATTTTTTTTCGTATAATAAGTCACGTTTTGCAGGAAATGACTTACGCCTTTCAGTACTCGTTATTGTACTCGAATAAATTATATATGTCGCTGGATAATATTTATTGTTCATATTTATTCGATGCTACAGGTGTTTAATTCGAGGTTAACCGGATACGCCACAAGGACGGGTAAATTTATGTCGACCGCTGCAAGACTGAATGTCGCCTTCCCAGTCGCTGCTGTAGGGGATGCGTTGCAACAAACGAGAATCTTGTTGCAAAGGATCAAGAGTGACACGAAGATAGACACGAAAAAGCAATAGAAGGTACAATTCGACCCTTCAAATCTCCTTTGTCGCAACGTGAATTTCTCTCGGTGAAAGAATAAAAAGAAAAAGACCTGTCAAACATTCTTACTAGAACGATCCTTTGGGGGTTTATTTTCCAGCTCATCATGATTCAATTTGGTGCTAATAAAGTCTGTTCGGAGCAATGTTACAACCCGAAATACTTCTCGCTGATAGGTTACACCCTGCATCTACGGAAGGTGCTCAATTCTTTAAGGATCGCCTTGCCCCGCAAGCTGGTCAATTTGATTCCAGCCATAGGTGATTTCAGCTCGTTTAATTAGTCTTTTACGCCAAGCCGAAGAGTGGAACGGTAATTTATTTTTCGGTAGATGTCACGGTCTCGGTTAGGGTAACGCGAAGTGCCGTGTGCAATATATTGCATCCTCTTTACTGTGCTTGCATGTACAAAGATGTTCGATCGGAAATTGCCGCTTCTAAAATGTCGCAGTTCTATCAACAGGCTACCGAATAATTAATCTACTCAAGAGGGTACATTTT
>NW_014556355.1:0-6651 GCF_001313825.1 Dinoponera quadriceps
ATTTTATACCAGTCAAAAAACCGAACGAACTTATTTGCCAACCCAATATTTAAGGAAGAAATTTCGGTCGGTTGAATATTTCATAAACGAAACATTTTATATGATAATAATTTTACAAGTATAAAATATATTTAAACAACTTCCATTTAAACTTTATCGTCGTTATATAAAAGGCCATGTAGCGGAAATAGTCGGCCATCCTGGGATTTTTTATATACGCACGCAATACAGAGAGAAAGATACTGTAGAAAAATTTACATGATATCGCATCTTTATTTGTGATTAGGCAGCTGGATACCCAATTGTTGGATGTAGTAAGTACTTGTTAGTCAACAGCATTTCTAATTTGTTTGGCCTTGATGGACCATCTTATACCTTGGATACGGCTTGCAGTTCAAGCCACCACGCCATGGCGGAAGTTTACAGAATGATACGAAGTGGAGAATGCGACGCGGCTATCGTGGGGGGCGCTAAAATGTATCTGCGTCTTAACATTTCGCTTCAATTTTTTCAACTCGGTAAAGTTATACTTAAGTTATACTGTTTGCTCATTTGCATCTAAACATTATAACGGTAAGAACTCTTGACATTGTTGTTATTATTAATCAATTCAACAATTTAAGGTGTTTTTTCCAGTGATGGTTGTTGCAAGCCATTTGATGTTTCTAGTACTGGTTATATGCGCAGTGAAGATATAGCGATATTGCACCTCCAAAAGGCAAAGGATGCGAGACGAATCTGTGCTACCTACGTCTACGCTAAAACTAACTGTGATGGCTTTAAGCAGGAAGGCATTACATATCTCTCTTATCACATGCAGAATGTAATATTAGAAGAATTTTATGATGATTGCAGTGTTACACCCGAAATGCTCTCCTACATGGAGGCCCGTGCAACTGGTAATGCGGTAGGAGATCCGGTAAAAGTAGACGCTATCGATCAAACATTATGATTACAAAGGGCCAGTCCTTTATTAACGGGCTCGGTGAAATCGAATCTTGGCCATTCGGAGCCTTCCAGTGATCTCTGTCAAGTGGCAAAGGTATATGAATATATTTGTTTTAACGGTGCCTTTAAATTTAAACTACGTGTATGTAATAATGTAAGCGCAACAATAAAGTATATCAACGACATCACCGCTGAGCCACGGCTCCGAATTGCCAAACATCGCTATGCGGAAATGCAACCTTGCATTCCCGCAATAGAGATATCTCAATCAGGATGGTCAGCGTCCTCATTTAGATGACGCTAACACATCAACAACCGCCCCCTCTAATTAAGCCATAGGAAGAAGATAAAAAGGAACGTAAGACCGGAGCGGGCGCGACTCACAATCTCAACTCTCGGATACCGACACTCTGTCGAACGCGTGCACAATATTGTAACTGGTAACTCTAACTCTCAACTCTCGAGCAACGACACGCTGTCATACGCATACGTAAGATAGTATCGGGCAAGCAAATAATAAACGACCAGTTCTGTTTTAATCATCAAAAAGAAGCTCTTTATTAATTATCGCGCCTCGCCACCTCCTCCTGCTCTATCGCGCTGTATTGGGCAACCCCACATTTTCCTGCGAGGTTTCGGCGCCGCAACAATTCTGGTGGCAGCGGTGGGATTCTGCCTTCCAGCAACAGCCTGCAACAAAAAAAGGAGAAGGACTCTGTAAAAAAAGCAATCGCAAGTAACAAGGTGGTGAGCAGCAAATCTTGGGAAGATTAAACAACGGAAACGGAAAACTATGTGGCAACCTAGAAGGAACGGACGTCGGAACTACGACTACCTACACGGACCGACCACGATAGTAGAGGAGGCAACAACGCAAAGGCAACAGAAACGACCGACCTCAACGTAGCGATCAGCGCCTGGCAACTCGACGTCGGACACATCGGAGCACCGATAACGAACCGTGCGAGAACGAGACAGCGCGACCCGTCGACATGCGTTCCGTCTTCTTAATGTAAGTCCTAATCTAATACACACAAGCGCACATACGTATACACACACGCGAGAAACCAAGCCGTCCGCGTGAATGTCTGAAGGTAGTAATATACCGCGCAACCCGTGCAAGAATCGCTCCTGACTGCACAGCGCACCTGCAGCGTATATACTAAGACAGCCAGCTGAACGAGTAATTCAGAATTTCGATAACTTAATAAATAACACCGCGCAAAGTTTACAAGAAGGAATACAAGACGCGTTAAATGTACTTGAAGATTCAAACGAAGAACAGCCCCCGATACACGTAGTAGCAGAACGCGAATTTCCATTTAATGAAATTGATAATAGAGTATTGCCAGTAACTCCTTGCGTTAGGCGACAAAGAAACTTGCCGAATAATAGTACCGTAACTGACGTATCAGAAAGAGGAGAATTCTCTTTAACTTCATACGACGATAGCGTTTTCGATCCGAGCGAAGTATTTGATAATTTAAATATGGACAGGCGTACAGAACAAGATGCACCTCATATTGACGATCCCGCGATAGATGAGGAAATCGATAGATTACGGACCACCGTCGCGCAGCGTACAAACGGTAACATAGAGGAAAACCCCTTACCAAGAGGCAATAGGGGAGCAGAACGTNTATTTTCGATCCGGACGAGGAACTCGATAATTTAAATATGGACAGGCGTACAGAACAAAATGCACCTCATATTGACGGTCCCACGATAGATGAGGAAATCGATAGATTACGGTTTACCGTCGCGCAACGTACAAACGGTAACATAGAGGAAAACCCCTTACCAAGAGGCAATAGGGAAGCAGAACGCGACTCTCTAGTAGAAATTTTAATAGGTCAGATACAAAACCTTACTACACGCGTAGCCGCATTAGACGAGAAGGTTAACGCGGAAAGGTTCACTAACGTACAAAGGCCCACTGCAACAGGGCTCTGGAACGGAGACAGAACGTACGACCGCATACCGATGCAAGACCCCTTCTCAGAAGATAGTTACGCGTTGAATTCATTTATACCTGACACTAATAGACAACGAATAAAAGAGGCTAGGGACTTNAGAGGCAATAGGGAAGCAGAACGCGACTCTCTAGTAGAAATTTTAATAGGTCAGATACAAAACCTTACTACACGCGTAGCCGCATTAGACGAGAAGGTTAACGTACTACAACAAAATAGCGCGGAAAGGTTCACTAACGTACAGAAGTCCACTGCAACAGGGCTTTGGAACGGAGACAGAACGTACCACATACCAACGCAAGACCCCTTCTCAGAAGACAGTCACGCGCTAAATTCATTTATAACTGACACTAATAGACAACAAATAAAAGAGGCTAGGGACTTGATACCGACTTTTGATGGCTCCAGTGAAGAGAGTCTCAAAGAATTCTTACGCGCCTGCAATTACGCTTACGCTTTGATACACCCCTCGGAAGAAATCGCGTTAACTATGGCAATAACCTGCACAAAACTGAAGGGATTGACCCTGACAGAAATGGAAAACCGAGAAGTAACAACTTACCGACAATTAAAAGAAATACTAGAGGCTTGCTATTCAAGAAAAAAATCAACTACACGGCTACAACGTGAATTTAATTTTTTACGGAAAAAGCCCGGAGAAGACGCGCGAGACTACGGAAAGAGAATTGATAGATTAGCAGCAGAATTATATGAGTCAGCCACTGAAGGTACTTTGTACGCCTCTTCGAATAAAAGAGCCATACACGAATACATAAAATCTCAAGCACTAATAAATTACCAACTCGGGATAAACGATAAGCTGCAAACCATAGTACGATCCCAAGCTCTCGCTACGCTAGCCGAAGCAATCGCCGGAGCTATGGAGGAAGAAAAGGTAAAAGGACTAACAAGTCACTATAATCACTGGGAAACTGCATTCCCATATAATAGTCGCCCAACGACATATCCGTATACTAGAGAAAACGCTAGGCCCCCGACGTGTCAAAAATGCGGTAGAACAGGACACCTAGGGAAGGATTGTCGTACCAGCCGTTACGCGAACCGATTTGCCCTACCAACAAGCAGTGAACGCCCTCGCGTAAACGCCATGGAAAAATACTGCACACACTGTAAAAAGGTAGGACATACTCGCGACGAATGCTGGAAGTTGCAAGGGAGACCGGCCGAACGAGCTGCACCCTCCGACCGCCGCAAAGGGCGACAAAATACAAATACCGCCTCAGCAGACAGGCGAGGAATGAACCAAGGAGGCCCATCTAATGAAGGCACAAATAAAAACGAAAGGCAAGAACGAGAAAATAAAACATAAAATGCCCGAAAATTTTAAATAAATCAAGTAATGACGACAAAACAAATACACGGAGGACTAGACTTAGTCGTACTCCCGATGAACGAGACGATGCGAGGAAAAATTAGGCTCTTATTGGATACTGACTCGTCAATTAGTTTTGTAAAATTACGAACACTAAAAGAGGAAACTCCAATAACTATAGACGAAGTAACGCTGACCGGAGTAACCGAAAACCAGGCAAGTACGCTAGGAAAATTTAAAGCAACCATTACAATAGGGAGAAAAGTCGTGCAACATACAATCTACGTGGTAAAAAATGATTTCTCGACCGAGTAGAATACTAGGAGTAGATTTCGTGCAGGAGCATAACGCAACCTGCGACTGTAACAGCAGGAAACTGACAATTTTGGGGAACAAATTGGGATTGTTACCCCATCAAACACACCAGATACCTGCCCGAAGCGAAACGATAATAAAAGCCGCCACAAACGTGAATGCAATAGGAATCGTTGCAGCGGAAGAAAGAAAACCCGGAGTGGTTATACGAAATTGCCTATTAATACCAAACAATTACACTTGCAGCGTGAGCATTATAAATACTACGAAGGATGTAGTCGAAATAGCTACCCCGTATGTAACTCTAGAAGATATGCTGCATTCTAATAAAAAAGAAATAAATCTAATAAATACAAGGAAGCAATATAAATACACAATGCAAACACGCCTAGAAAAATTAAAACAACAATTACGCTTTCAGCATTTAAATAATAAAGAGAAGAAAACAATACACGCAATTTGTGAAGATTTCAACTATGTGTTCTTCCTCGAAGGAGACCACCTCACTCACACTACAGCGGTGGAGCATCTTATTGCCACTCGAGGTAACGTAACGCCGGTAAATGTAAGACCGTATCGCCTGCTCGAGAGGCATAAGCAAGAAGTAAATCAACAAGTACGAAACATGCTCGATGCTGACATCGTTCGTCCTAGCACCAGCCAATGGAACGCTCCCCTATTGGTAGTGCCTAAGAAAACCGACGCGACCGGAAAAACCAAATTGCGAGTCGTAATCGATTTCAGAAAATTAAATGATCTAACGGTTGGTGATTCTTTCCCGTTACCAAACATAAATGATATTCTAGACCAGCTTGGAAATGTAAAATATTTCACAACACTGGATTTAGCTTCAGGTTATCATCAGATTCCTAGGGCAAACAAGATAAACAAAAGACAGCATTTTCAACACACACAGGACATTTCGAGTTCAACCGAATGCCATTCGGGTTAAAAAACGCGCCAGCAACCTTTCAGCGGCTAATAAATACAGTCCTAGCAGGATTACAAAGTAAAAAATGCCTAGTATATTTAGACGATATTGTCATTTATGGGTCCAGCCTGGAGGACCATAACAAAAAATTGATCGCTGTGTTAAGGAGATTGCACCAGAGCAATCTAAAACTTCAGCCAGACAAATGCAATTTCCTACGGAAAGAAGTTACATATTTGGGGCACATAATTTCAGAAAAGGGAATTTTACCTGACCCCTCTAAATTAGAAACAGTACACAGGTTCCCAGTCCCGAAAAATGTCAAGGAGATACAATCATTTATAGGCCTAGCGGGATATTACAAACTATTTATAGAAAATTTTTCTAAGATAGCGCGCCCTCTAACAAGATTAACAAAAAAGGAAATACCCTCTGAATAGAGAAAAGAACAAGAAAATGCGTTTGCAATATTAAAAGAAAAATTGACAACCGCTCCCGTACTAAAATATCCGGAATTCGACAAGGAATTTATTATCACTACCGACGCATCGGATTTCGCGATAGGAGCTATACTGTCACAAGAGCCAATAGGGAAAAACAACCCTATAGCTTACGCTAGCCGCGTACTATTATGCGCAGAACAAAGTTACAGTACTACTGAAAAGGAACTGCTAGCAATAGTATGGGCAGTGAAACATTTTCGCCCATATGTATATGGAACGAAATTTAAAAGAATAACTGACCATAAACCGCTGATATGGCTATTTAACGTCACCGACCCCGGATCACGATTAATCAGGTAGCGACTAAAATTAGAAGAATATGATTACGAAATCATACACAAGGCCGGACGAGCGAACACACGCCGACGCGCTTAGTAGAAACATAATACGATCTGTCTTAAAGATAAGCGCGCAGAAGGAGGACGACGAACAAGTCGAAGAAAAAGAATACGATTAAGAAGAATCTGCTGATAAGAAAAAAACCCTCGGAAATATACCGAGGAAGAGAAAAGACAAACATTATATGAATATCACGATGCACCTCTAGACGGGCATCATGGCATACAAAGAACAATAAACAGAATATGGCTCACAAATAAAAAAATATGGCGGCCGATATAAAAAAATATATTAATAAATGCGAACTTT
>NW_014556356.1:0-401 GCF_001313825.1 Dinoponera quadriceps
ACAAAATTAATGTAAATGATAGTGCGTCGCAGAACGTTGTGATGGATTTATTAAAATCAATAATAAACAAGGGATATACTTTGTTTCTGGATAACTGGTACTCTTCACCCGACCTTTTTTTAAAATTAAACCAGAAAAGGACAAATGTTATCGGGACAGTACGCAAAAATAGAAAAAATATGCCAGGGGATATTCAAAAGCCTGTTTTGAAAAAAGGAGAATGTGTATGGAGGAGTTGCAATAATTTGATAGCTCTGAGATGGAAAGACAAGCGCGACGTGTATATGATATCAACGAAACACGAGAGTGTAGAGATGGTTGAGCAATCAGACAAAAAATTACAGAAAGTAATGAAGCCTAATTGTATCGTGGAATATAACAAAGGTATGGGTGCAGTTGAT
>NW_014556357.1:0-240 GCF_001313825.1 Dinoponera quadriceps
GAAGAAAATAGCGATGAGAAACATTCACTAGTATACGTCAAAGGACATGAAAAACGGCGATGGTTGCGGGATATTCTCAGCGATGACATGCGGAGACACTTAATCATTGAAAGAATAGATGCAGAGTATGAGGATATCACTTCTTTACAATTTACTTGATTCAAATAATACATACTGATGTGAGAAACATTGAAAATACTGCGCGTTGCAAAATGTATTTAAAATTTTCAACTGGTGGTC
>NW_014556358.1:0-1217 GCF_001313825.1 Dinoponera quadriceps
CTGGGACTACCTATGAACCTAAAAAAAATAATTCATTAATAAAAAAATTAATGCTTTTTAGCGTTAAGTATGAAATGTCCAATTTCAAATTGAAAGTTTAATTTATCTCAATCAAGAGACAGTATAATTAATCGTATGTAAAGTACGCGCCTAAACTATCGATACACTTTTGCTATCTTAACTCAGTAGCTTGTTAATGCCGACGGCAAAAAAGCTTGTAGAGCGAGTGATAAGAAAATTGCGAAAGGTGTTTTTCACAGCTTGTTGGGAATTAACTATTTCTCCTTGCAGGAAGTGGTCCAGTGCCTGGAAGAAATTATAGTCAGTTGGTGCAAGGTCTGGGGAGTGACAGAGAGTTTACAAATCAAGCCCCTATAGTTTGAGCAACGTTATTCGTGCGAAATGTGGTAGTAGAGCATTGCCCTGCAACAGGATTGGCCTTTCTCTATTTATCATTTTCGGCTGCTTAATACTAAGCTCCCTAAACTTTTTATCTAATTTTACAGTAGACATCCGCCGTAATCGAATGACCAGATCTCATAAAGCTGTGATGGAAAACACCCGGACTAGACTACCAAACAGACACCATTAGCTTTGGTTGGTGAATATTTGATTTCGGAATATGTTTTGGTACTTCACCTTTATCTAACCATTGTGCCGAACACTTGCGATTTTCGAAAATAATCTATTTTTCATTATATGTATCACTGCAATGTAAAAATGGTTTGCCTTTATGTCGCGACAACAAAGAAAGGCAAACTTCGAAACGATTTCTCTTCTGACGCTCGCTTAATTCATGCGGAATCAATATATCCAGCTTCTTAACCTTACCGATTTGTTTCAAATGGTTTAATATTATTGGAATAGTAACGTCAAACCATGCTGATAATGCACGCGTAGTTTGAGATGTATCCGTTTCCACTGCAGCATTCAGTTTATCATTATCCACCTTGCTCTCAGGTCGCAAATGTGGTTCATTTTTCAGATCAAAATTGCCTGAACGGAACTTCTCAAACTATCGACGTATTATGCGTTCATTAACCATATCCTTGCCAAACACTTCGTTGATACATCGAATGGTCTGCACTGCATTAGTTCCACGACGGAACTCACAATAAAAAATAACGTAAATTTTTTACTTATCCATGGTTTACAAAATTTAACCTGAAAATGGCCATTCGATAGATAATTACAAAACAAAACGTGCGTCTGAAAGG
>NW_014556359.1:0-2290 GCF_001313825.1 Dinoponera quadriceps
AAATGTGTAGAAGCCGATGGCCAATATTTTGAATTAAAAAAAAATTAATCTTCCTTGAAAATTACGTGTTTTTTTTTACCAAAAAACCGGAAAAAACTTATGCATACACCTGGTACACCATCTGGGTTGTATGAGCATAACCTCCTAAGATATCACTAGGACACAATGTTATCAGAAGAACGTAATAGATAATAGAATTAATATAACGCCTATTCTGATTAGGAAAAGGATACCTGATCATTACAGGATTGGAACCGCGGAGGTACTCATTATAAAATAAGATGATGCAGAAAAAAAGTGACAGGCTATTTATTTCAAGAAAATAATTTAACATCAGTTTGATATGTCTCTTCGTATCAATGTAATTTAGTTAAAAACAACATTTCGTAGTTACAGAAATTAATGTCGAAGGACTGGCCAAAATTTAAGTTCACATTTAAGTTGAGTCTATTACAAATTACCACCATCGAAAGACCACTGCAATCTATGTCGATTCGACTTTTCATTTTCATTGTAGCTGTTAGCTAATAGCTAAGTGCATCTATTGTTCACACATTTCAAACCCTCACAGCATTGCCCGTATGGAAAATTTGTCCAACACTGCAATCATATATAATAATTGTTTAATTAGCTTAATAATATATTATTAAATGAATTATAAAATTTTCCAAATCAAACGAGTATTATCGTATCTGACATCACGATCATTATACGATAAGTACAAATAAGTGAAGTTTCCAATTCATAATTGCAATCGCATAGTTTCTATGCAGAACATGTGTCTCAAACATAAAACAGTTTTGTTGTAAAGAGAAATGTACCAATATGTTATGATACGTATCAATATATTATGATGTATATCAATATATTGTTTTTAATGCTTTTATGCTGATATGTGCAAAGTGATTTTTTATTTTTGGAAATATAGAACAGACTTTTAAGTTAAAAGTATAAATGCCTGAACATATATTTAAGTGTGGACGTTCTTATCGTATTGGTCTTTAAGTACGGATGTTCCATTTTTTTAATAAAATCTTCACATATATCTTTCAAAAATACTGAATTAAGTAATATATATCATTTAATTGACACTATTTGCCGTGTTATGAAACGTATTAACTTAATCAAAAACCATTAATATTCTTATACAAATTTAAAAATATTATATATATTGCTACAAGAGCTGCGATTAAGATATAAAAATCCTATATTATTTTGTGGTTTACTTACTATCATATTACGTTTAATGCAAAGAAACGCGTCAGAAGAAGAAACTGCCAATACAAGCAGGGCAATTAACGTGAACATTAAATAAATGTTCATTTTATCGAAAAGATGTGCTCTACAACATTAAGAAAGGGGGTAAATTAACAGAAATACATCAGTAACGTATACCACATATCTAAGATAGCGAATGAAATATTCAATATCGCAATATTGACGAAGCGTCCACAAGGAAAGAGTGCACGAATAATAATTGCTTCTAATAGAAGCGCGATAATTGTTAACCATGGATATACCGTCAAGGTCCATTAGATTCAACATTAGATTTCAAATTTTTTTTTTAATAGTTCTAATTATTTACAAAAATTGATATTTTATGACTTACACTCTTCCTTTTCGAAGTTTTCCAAAAATTAAAGGAGAAAGTTAACTTTTTTTTTATATAAATCAATCTTCTTACAAAATTTATATTTTTATATAGTATACCGATGATTACAAATAATTTTCATATCGGAAATGTTCACATTCGGAAAAGACTTACGGCTAGTTCGAAGAAACCTGTTCTACTAAAATACGGCTAGTTCGAAGGAACCTATTGTACTAAAATATTGTACGTTCCGCCACGAATTTATACAAAGTGAATGCGTGATCTTACGTAAAATGTCAGAAGTAATAAAAAATGATAACACGTTTATCGTTACTTTTACGAGTAATATCGACATTTCATTCCGTTGCAATATACCTGAGAAGATATTGAATAGATTTTATCCTATATATATTACTTCGAAAAAGTTGTACGAAAAAAATAAAAAAACAATTTAAATTTATTTTATAATTTCCAGTAGGTGGAACAGTAACAATATCGACACAACAAAAACAATATGAGTATGAAAGAGTTCGTTTCATCACAACCATGTGAATATGAAATATTCACCTACAAATTTCGAAAGAAAGAATGTTTCTACGACACTACGATATCAGATGGCTCCGTAGCTGAAATGTATACAAAAACACTTGAGAAAAAATTATATATTATGATGAGACAAAATTATATAATAATATTTGT
>NW_014556360.1:0-784 GCF_001313825.1 Dinoponera quadriceps
GAATCAATAATTTTCCACTTTCCAAATCTACAATGTCATTAGTGTCCTCTGCAAAACGTTTGTTTTCGTCGGCCATATCTTTTAGTTTTGCTAAAGTGAGTTTACGAATATCTTGCGCGGTGAGGAAAATATCGAATTCCCGCTGTAAAGTTTGCTTGATATCCACCGCCATCATCGAATCCATACCGAGCTCAGACAATGGAGTGTTTTGTCCAATCGTTTCTAAATCTTCCATCCCTGTGATAAACAAGATGAAATATTGAAAGATGTTGATTGAACGTAAGCGGTTAATTGTATGATTACATCAGAAACGAGAAAATACTTTCTCACAATATATATGCTTAATTGCTTTATTTTACTCATGAAATAACTGTACCCATGATGTTTGCTACAGCCTCTTAAACATCCATAATTCCGCCAAAGCCCGCGCGCTTTTCAGCCACAACCATACTGCAAACGATCGGTCGATTCAGCATCAGGAAAGTGTCCAGTGAATCAAGACAGGACTGTATTCTTTGTTGCAGTGTACCGCCGATGATAAGTTCCTTATTGTCCTCTTGCATGTCGGCAACAAGTCCAACATCACCCACCGCGCCCCATTGTATAGCCATTCCGGGTAATCCGTCTTGTACTCTTCTCTCGCATATTCTCTTTATAATTGAATTAGCCATCACATAATTAGTTTGCCCAGCGTTTCCTCGGCCGCATGAGACGGACGAGAAAACGACAAAATGTCGGAGATCGGGGCATATCTTCCTCGAGACCTCGTCCAACATCTTCGTGG
>NW_014556361.1:0-1177 GCF_001313825.1 Dinoponera quadriceps
AGTCTTTCTGGATGTTTGTATAGGACCGTTGTACACCGCTCTCTTGTACATAAATGGTTAAAAGAACAAAAAAATGAGAAAAGGAAGAAAAAAGGAGACAAAGAGAATGAATAAAACAAGAATCATGTATTAGGTTGGTGCATACAAAATGTCGGATTTTCTTTATACGTGAACGTTTGTCTCCCTGCTTTCATTATGCTTTTGTTTTTGGCATAACCTCTTTTACAGTCGTACTGCCCATTGCCAGATTTATATTTTAATAAAGAAGATTTTTTTAAAAGTGTGCCCTTTTGTTAACTGTTTTGAATTTTGTACGGATATTAATTCAACTGATATTCGTGCAATTTTTTTATATGAGTATAAAGTTGGCAATAATGCTGCAAAAGCTACACGCAATATAAACCAGGCGTTTGGGGAAAATACTGTTAACGAACGAAAAGTGCAGCGTAGGTTCGAAAAATTACGGTCAGATGATTTTTCCCTACAAAATGAACCACGTGGAAGACCCAAAACGTCTGTGAATAATGATGTTCTGAAAGCATTGGTGGAAACGAATCCGACTGTATCTACAAGGGAACTTGTTATCAGAATGAAAGTCGGCCATACAACAATATTGCGACACCTTTCTGAAATTCGCAAGGTGAAAAAAATGGATAAGTGTGTACCGCCCAATACTTCTCCATGACAACGCTCGGCCGCATACGTCGTACAAAACGATTGCAAAATTAAATGAGTTAAAATATGAAATTTTGCAACACCCAGCTTATTCACCAGATCTTTCGCCAACCGACTTTCATTCTTTTAAACATTTAGAACTGTTTTTACGGGCTAAACACTATGAAAATGGAGACAGTCTGAAAAATTCCCTATCAGAGTTTATCGATTTCAAAAATCAGAATTTCTTTAAGACAGGCATTTATGCATTAAATTCTCGTTGGGAAAAGTGTATTCAAGCAAATGGAGAATATTTTGATTAAATAAACAACTTTTGGAAAAAGATATGCAGTTTTATATATTCAATTAAAAATCCGACATTTCATACGAACCAACATAATATATCTAATATTTTGTAATTCGTTGAAACACTTTTGGATTTGTGTGATATTTCGGTACTGGCACAGTGTATGTAATAAACTGTCTAACAAAAAAACATCCCGATAAGATGTCTGAATTGCAA
>NW_014556361.1:1197-1567 GCF_001313825.1 Dinoponera quadriceps
ATCTCTGTCCGTTCGCCCACTTTGCTCACGGGAGATTTATCGAAGTGAAACATAGTTATTAACACAGAGAAAACAAGTTTTACTGGAACAGCAAATTGTTTGTTAATACAGTGACGGCAAGGAAAAATTGGTTACGCCGAAAGAATAATTTTGCCGTTGAAGCAAAGCGTCGTTGCGACAGCAATAAAATTTAGTTAGTAGAACCAAATATTTCTGCTGTCGAAACAAATTTTTTTGCAGTCAATTAACAATTTGCCGTGCTAGCAAAATTTTTTTCTACGTAAACCATTCCCGGTTGTTGGATATATAATTAAGTTTATATATACGTATGGCTTGTAATTTGATGCTTATTTTATGATTTTTGCGTTCC
>NW_014556362.1:0-5638 GCF_001313825.1 Dinoponera quadriceps
AGTTTTAAGTAAATTGGAGTAAATTGGACCTTATTTTTCTGAATGTAATGTAAATAGGCAAAGTTACTTGGAGTTGCTAAGAGATCATTTACCAGCATTATTAGGGGATATTGACTTAGCAACAAGACAACGAATGTGGCTTCAACAAGATGGTGCTTCGTCACATTTTGCTGTTATTGTGGGCCAGTTTTTAAATATTAGGTGGTAAACTTAGTTCCTGCGGTTTTTTTGTTTAAAAAATTTATTTGTTTCGACATCAAAAGCAAAAAATACATTAATCGAAGTATTTTCCCTCTCTAGCTATACATTTTTCCCATTTTTCGGGCAACGTGTAGATTCCACGACGATAGAACGATTGGTATTTTGATGAAATCCATTCGTTGATCCATTTTCGCACATCCTCGTAATTTCTGAAGTGTGTATCCACCAAGCCATGCTGCATCGACCGGAACAAGTAATAGTCCGAAGGAGCTAAGTCTGGTGAATACGCTGGGTGCGGGAGAACTTCCCACTCGAGCTGCATCAGTGTTTCTTTGACGGCTTTGGCAATGTGTGGTCGAGCGTTGTCGTGCAAAAGCATGACTTTACGTCGATTGCTGGCTACTGCTGGCCTTTTTCCCAACAATGCTTCATTCAGACAGTTTAATTGTGATTGATATCGATCCCCCGTGATACTTTCGTTCGGTCTCAATAGCTCATAATAAACGACGCCGTGCATATCTTACCAAATGCAAAGCATTGCTTTGTGGCCATGAATATTTCTCTTTGGTGTGAATGTCGATGGTTGGCCAGGGTCTACGATTTTCTTCGTTTAGGATTATCGAAGTATATCCATTTTTCATCGCCAGTCACTATGCGCCACAAAAACTCCTCTTTTTCTGCCTGGCGAGCAGAGAAATAGAGATGTTTAAGCGATTCGCAATGGCATTTGCGGTTAATTCGTGTGGTACCAATTTTCCCTTCTTTTGAATTTCTCCCATTGCATGTAGACGTTTGGAAACAGCCATCGGAGTAACATATAATGCTGCAGACAATTCTTGGAGCGTTTGAGTAGAGTTTTCGTCCAATAATGCCTGCAAATCGGTGTCTTTAAACTTTTTCGGTTGGCCTGAGCGTTCTTTATCATTGATATCAAAATCATTAATCTTAAATCGCTGAAACCATATTTGGCATGTTCTTTCCGATGAAGTATAATTGCCATAAGCTTTGAAAAGCAATTTATGAGCTCCAGCTGCAGTTTTTTTCAAGTCAAAGTAATGAAGCAGTACATGTCGAAAAAACAACTTATCGCGTTCCATATTTAATCAAAAGAAAAAATATCACTTCTCGCTTAGATGAATCTCTTCGCACTGAATTTTATTGACAAATGTCTAACCTCTAAAATGCAGCCAGTTTCAGATATCAAAATAAATTACACCTACAACTAACGTCATCTAACTGTGAGCCGCAGGAACTAAGTTTACCACCTAATAACCACTACAATGGCAGGTGGATTGGACGAGGAAGCCCAGATCCAGGCAATGAATGGCCTCCATGTTCTCCAGATTTGACGTCACCAGATTTTTTCTTGTGGGGATTCGTAAAAAATGTTGTATTTGCCCAACGATTCACAACAAGGGAGAACATAATGGAAAGCATTCGTACAGCTTGTGCGTTCATAGCCAGAGAGACTTTACTTAGAACAGTCGATAGTTTCGAAAGGCGTTTACATTTGTGTCTTCAAGCCAATGGAGGAAATTTCGAACAGTTACTCCGAGGTTAACTGATAATACAGTAATAGTGAAAGGCAAGGGGACTCACGATAAACAAACACCCCAGTGAGAGGCAAAGGGACTCACGATAAACAAGCATCCCAGTGAGAGGCAAGAGGACTCACAATAAACAAGCACCCCAAAGGAAGCAGACTTTACTACGTTCACGCCGTTGTTTCCGGGTAACGCGAAAAGTAAAATGATTACTAATGAAATAAACATTTGAGCTTGGTTAGATTTTATAAAAATGATCTTGACCTTCAAATGGTAGGTGTTTAGGTGGATTAGCCAGCTCGTGGTGAGGAATTCAATCATTTCAAGAAAAATAAGCGATTACACTCGCTGTTCCCAGAGTTAGGTAATTTAGCCTGCTTGGGGTTTGGTAAGGGTGGTTCCTTGACCTTCATATGACCTATGGAAGTCACGTCAACCTTATACTTTGATAAATATCTGGATGTAAAATTTCCCGCTCTTTCTGAATCCGGCATTAGAAATAGGGGGTTCCATTAAAAAAACTGACCTTGACCTTGAAATGACCTTGAAAACTGACCTCAAAATCAAGGTCATTAGCACAAGTAGATGAACCCCACTGTCCTCGACAACTTTTATTCGAACATTTTTTTCGTAGGTTGCGTAGTTTCGGAGATATCTCCGTTTGTCGATTAAAATGGGTCACCGTGTATGTATGTTTATTGATTATTTTAGGTATTCGTATATCGACGCAATATCCAAACGTTATTTTGGCGTATGAATTATACGTGTCAGTCTCAATCTTGATAACTTCGATCATGAAAGACAAGTTCATTTCCGATGTTCAAAATGTCAATCACCTTTTTTAATAACTCCGTACGAGGAATCTCAGAAATTTCAAAAATAATTTCATTATTTAATGTATAGTTTTTCTCGAGCAAGGAACTTTAATCGCGGCTTTCGTAAAAAGAAAATTTATTTCCTGCTTATTCCTTCTGCTATTGGGAGTACAAATTAGTTTCGTCCGCTTTTTTGTGGTCAAAATTGCATTTATTTCAGAACAAAATGAATGAACAGAATAATCAAAGTATTGTCCATCGCTTGCTACTACTTTTTTCAACCTCTCAGACAATTTTCGAATTCCATCTCGAAAAAATATCTCGTCCTTTGTGGCGATCTAAGTTAGGAGCCAATTTTCGATTTCTGCGAAAGAAGTGAACCGGTGCCCTGCCAAATCGTGCTGCATCTTTCGGAACAACCAGTTATCAGAAGGAGCAATGTCCGGCGAATACGGCGGGTGCGATAAAATATCCCACTTGAGCGTTTTCAAATAATTTTTTACGACTTTTGCGACATGAGACCGAGCGTTATCATGCAAAATAATAACTTTGTCATGTCTTTGCTCGTATTCCGGCCGTTTTTCTCGTAATGCACGGTTCAAGTGCTAACTTTCATTGATTCTGCAAACTTTTCTTGCATTTGACTCGGATCTTCATCGAGTAAAACCTCCAATTTTTGTCTTCAAATTTTTTTGGTTATTTAGAGCGAGGATTGCCTTCAACGCTGAAATCACCATTCTTGAAAGGTCGAAACCATTCCCTACATGATTTATCAGTTGGAGCATTGTCATCATAAACTTCTACAAGGATTCGATGCGCTTCAGCTGCACTTTTCTTCCAATTAAAGGAGAAAACTAAAACCTCCCGCAAATGCTGCTTAGTTCACACAAAATTTGACATATTCAACACAGTAAAAAACAGGGATTTTGTATAGAACTCAAAGCGATATAAACTGAATATTATTGACAGATGTCTAACTTCTCTGAAACCACCGAAATCAGCTGTCACTATGAAATGTTTATAACAGCCAGAGCCATCTTTTGAAAACGGACCAAACAAATTTGTACTCCCAATAATTATGCACGCCTATGAAAATGTATTAGAAGCATAGTTTTTGGCCTCTTTGACGCCTTTTTTCGCAAAAATATTACGTGATAGTCAAATTTGGAAAATGGATTGGTGTTCAGTAGGCAAAAATTAATAAAAATGACCTAATCTCAATACATCCAAAAATTTTTGCATGCTAGTAATTGGAAATGTAAGAACTAATGTAAAGAAACCTTTTTTAATATAAAAAGGACATTACAAAAATCATTTTAGCAAAGTTTTAACGAATCATGATATTTAATTTTTTACATAAATGGAGAACGATATGAGGAAAAGCTCAGATATTTTCTTTTAACTATTTCCGTATAAATCTATTGACTTATCTCGTTTTTTTCTATACCCAATATATAGTAATTTGTTCGTAACAATTTTTTGCGAAAATGATTTTGTTTTGATTCTATTTTCAATTACTGTTCTCTGTTAACTATATTGATTTAATTATAGGCTTTAAAATGTTAATTTAATACATAGTCTTCTGCTTCATAAACGCTCTACAATAACAATCTTTATTCACGAAATCTTATGTACGAGGTCTGTTCAAAAAGTATCGCAAATTTTGTGTTTTTTTAAAAATTATATATTTATTCATGAATATCTATTTTGTCTCCTTCAAAGTAATCCCCATCAGATATTATACACTTGTGCCAACGTTTTTTCCAATCCTCGAAGCACTTCAAAAAATCATTTTTTGTGATCTTGTTCAGCTCCTCCTTCGATGCCGTCTTTATCTCCTCAATCGTAGCGTAGCGTCGTCTTTTCATGTGCTTCTTCAGTTTCGGGAACAAGAAAAAGTCACAGGGGGCCAGGTCTGGGGAATAAGGTGGCTGCGGCATCAGTAGTGTGTGGTTTTTGGCCAAAAATTCGCGCAAAAGCAACGATGTGTGAGCAGGGGCGTTGGTACGAATTTCGCGGCGACCCGTCTCATGTCCAAATCATTAGTAAAAATCGAATGGCACGAGCCAATCGATATGTTTAGGTCCTCAGCAACTTCTCTAACGGTGATTCGACGATTGGCCAATACTATTTTCTTCACTTCATCAATGTTTTCGTCTGTTGTTGACGTGCTCGGGCGTCCGGCACGCTCTTCGTCTTCCACATCTTCTCGGCCCTCTGAGAACATTTTGTACCACCGATAAACGTTGCTTGGTCCAAGGTAGCTTCACCATATGCCACCATATGTCGAAATGCATCCTCACTTAATTTTGTTTTTCACACAATATTTGCTACAGATTCTTTGATCCATTTTTTGGAATAGGCAAAAGTCAAAGACGAGCCAAAACACGTCCAAGCAAAACAGCTGTCAAAGATAAACTGAATATTCAAAATGGCCGAACTTGTCGGCATAAGTGAGGGACATGAGTACCAACATAACGCCACAAAAAAATCGAAAATTGAATATACGTAACAAGCGGAAATTCTAAATTCGCGATACTTTTTGAACAGACCTCGTATTCAATAGTGCAAATACGAGTCGTAATTTTAATTAAAACGTATTGTGAGAAATTCGCAGATATATTTCGACAAAATAATAAAATCAACCGTTGTTTTCTTGACTTTAAGATGTGCTCCAAAATTTTTCCCAGATATTAAGACTATTTTTGCTAAAATTTTTAAATTTAGCAAGTGGAATTGAGTGAAAAAAAATAAACCCAGGGATCTTTGCGTGCTTCTCAAATCGCCTAAAATACATGACATCCTTCATAAAGTATTTGAAACAAGTATGATATTTACTTAAGTGCAATATGTATTTTCTTACGTGTAGTTTTTTTTGCATGTTTTTACAATAATTGTAATTTGGTTTACCTGAATTTCGAGTAGAACGATTGTGTTTGATTTAGTTCGTTAGTGCTCCAAGCGTAATCTTAATTCTTCTACCCCTACTTATTATTAATCAACCCCTACTTATTATACGAGGGTGGTCTCTGAAGTACCCGACCTGACCTAGAAATGGCGGTAGTTGTTTGAAAAATA
>NW_014556363.1:0-984 GCF_001313825.1 Dinoponera quadriceps
TGACACAAATCGGACAATCCGAAACATGTTAAATAAAGTCTTGAAGTTCCATTAAAAATAATGGATTTCTTTTTCCCCAACCTAATATAACGCCACGACAGCAACACGGGATTCTGTATCTGACTATCGCCGCAATATTTACAGCCGGAAAGATAGGTTTAAAGCACGGCCCGTTATTATTCTAACTGTACCGAGCAACGTGGAGAATAATTAAATAAACGGCGATTACGAATCCATGTGTCTTGACTCGCTTACTCACTCGCTCACCTACTCGCTCGCGCTTACTCAAGAACACCTGGGAATCCGGCGAACTACGCCGGGATCACCGAGTGATACCGCATACGGTCGACCAGATCATCGAACGACCACCCCACCGGCCGGAGTTGGGCAGAGTCCACCGACCGACGCGGCACGGGTCACATACTTTAAGCGTCNTTTAAAAAAGGAGTAATAAATAATATCTTTTTTCACTATTTCTGCAATTAGATTTCTTCGATAGAAACAATTGCTATCAACAGACATTTGCAATGAAATTTTATTAATTTGCAGTGTTATATCTATGATCACTAGTGACTACTGGCTGCTTCTCAGTGATAATATATTCATTGCATATTAGAATATACTTGATACAATAAACAACGAAACGCGTTTGGTTGAAGGAAACAAAATTTCCAGTTCTCATGCACCAAATTTGGTTTGTTATAACCGTGCATTACTTCATTCATCTTAGCTGTCGAAACATCATTAAGAACACATGGACAGCANCCGTGTTACAAGAAAGCACCGCGTTGCAAGAAAAGCACAGCGTTGCACATTTCGCTACACGGGTCAAGGCAACACGTATCCACCCGATTATTGCTAAAGACATTCCTCTTTACGAAAGTAATTGATCACTATATAAGATCAACGCCGACCCTAAGCAATGATTCGTTCGCACTCTCTGTTATCGTACCTCGCACTGTCGGGTATCTCGTGTAACCGTTA
>NW_014556364.1:0-1949 GCF_001313825.1 Dinoponera quadriceps
GGCATCTGTTGATAATTTGTGATCTAGCGTTGCGTAGATCGTAGTCCTCGTTTCCTCTATAGATTCATGATTTCTGTGTATCGCTAGACCATAATAAATTGACAGTTCATCGATCAATTTGCCAGTTAGTTTACCTTTTCCGCCGAGGCCCTTTGTTTTCCTTTTTAAATTCCGGAGATGCGTACCCATGCGTTTCTGGACGTGATCGATACACTCTTCCTTCTGGACAATCGAATCTCCATAAAGTGATGAATTTACGATAACCGTATATGTCTTAGAATCTCCATCTCCGATATAGTTAGTATATTTCAGGTTGTGTAAAGATTCAGAGCGCTGGAACATTTCGCAAACAGCATTGACTTCCATGAGGCCCGAAGAGCCTTCGTGGTTAGCTTGGCATTCGTCGGCATGGGTTTCCAACCAATCCTCGTAATTTGCTGTATCTTCCTTCGTTTTCCAAAATTCGCATGCTTTACAGTACTTACATTTTACCGAAACGTCCACAACTTTACCAGTCTTCCATCCAATTAGCGAGACATCCAAAAAGCGACGAGAATCCTCGTTTTCGCCATGATCCATCAACGGACACAGCTATTCCTCCGGAGTTACTCGATTCATCGGTTTTTCCTTTTTCCTCTTGAGCAGCTTTCTTCATACTTTGCTCACACATTATTTCTGCACCACCATGAATACATTTCACTACAGAGTCATAAAATGAATGAAAAATCGGCCGTGGAAGATCCATGAATGCACAAAATTTTTGTATGCCGTGTAATCCCACTCCGATTAATCGCATTGCAAGAATGATTCTGCGATTAATTTCGTATGCTTTATCAATAAATGAACAGCTCGGAACAAAAACTTTATCGCATTCTTTACACGTAATCACAATCTTGAAACCCAAGCCACGATTTCCTGTTTCGGTGAATTCTACATCGGACTTGCACTTTTTACAAACAACTACTTGAGAAATTGCTGTAAACACTGTCAAAAAGTCTATCATCCTGTATCCAACACTAGGATTCACTTCAAAATCATCTGAATTATTTGCAGATAATTTCTTAGCAGACGTACCAACGTTCTCACTGGGCTGCTCCATTTCAAAGCGATTTAACGGACGCTGCCGCTTTAAAATGCTTGGTCCATCTGCTTTGGATTTCCGTCCTCTTTTGCCTTTTTGCGCCAAATAAACTGGCTTCTTGTCATCACTCATATTGTTAACAATGATAGTTTATCAGTAAAAACCACTGTAGTCAATAAAGTAATTCGTTGAAGCAGAAAAACTAACGAAAACAAAAAGAAGCGTCCACGCGTGGCGTCGTTTTTCAGCTGACTGACCCACACACAAGCCCACACATACAGCTGTATTGATGAACTAGCACTCCCTTAAGACCTTTTGGGGAACCATTAGAGCCCTCAGGCCCCGTTGGTACATTAATGCAGAGGGTAAGAGTCGTAAAAAGGGGACAAAAGGAAGCCCGCCGCGGCAGGTAGAAAATGCGCTCGTCGCCCGCTCCGAACGCTTCAACACTACAGCGGATTGGACAGGGAAAAAATTTTTTTTTCACTATTCTACCAATTGAATAANTCACTTGTCGTATGCCAAAAAGACGGCGCAGCGCGATAGCGCTTCTCTTGTTTTGTATCGAGAATGCGAAGACGCTGCTGTTGGTAGTATACTTTACGCCATTATTAAGAGCAGTTGTAGTAATATCAGTAGCAGTTTTTATTCATTTAACTCAGTTGTGGCTTTTAACAATATAAGAATTAAAATAATATACAGTAGTAATGCAGTAAAGCCTGTGAATTGTGGTACGGTAGAAAAAATGGGCCAATGTAAAAGGATATATAATGTTTTGACTGTAATTTTTTGAAATCATCACCAGATCTATAAGGGCAGGAGATAATTCTTACAAAAAAATTATTTATGTACCAAAAAGAGTTATATG
>NW_014556365.1:0-379 GCF_001313825.1 Dinoponera quadriceps
TAGGTAAATAATTAACAGCGATCATACGTTTACCCTCTACGCGCCTCAGAGAACGCGATTATAAACGATTGGACATTACATGTTCTTCCAAATCAATTACGACAATGAGGTTTAGATATTTCGATTCCTTATTAAATTTCGAATAAATGAGTGAAGAAAAATATTGGTTACTCCCAATAGGTAAATAATTAATAGCGATAATACGTTTACCCTCTACGCGCCGCGCCGCAGCGGACGCGATTGTAAACGATTGGACATTACATGTACTTCCATATCAGTTACGACAATGAGTCTCAGATATTTCGATTCCCTATTAAATTTCGAATAAACCAGTGAAAAAAAATGTTGGTAACTCGCAATAGGTAAATAATTAACAGCG
>NW_014556366.1:0-1986 GCF_001313825.1 Dinoponera quadriceps
TAAACCATTTGCACAAAGCTGGATTCAAAAACAAGCTCGATGTTTGGGTGTTACACCAATTAACACAAAGAAACATAATGGATCGAATTTCCATTTGCGAAGCCTTGACCAAACGGAATGAAATCGACCCATTTCTTAAACAGATGGTGACTGGGGATGAGAAATGGGTTACCTACGACAACATTGTGCAAAAATGATCGTGGTCAAAGCACGGTGAAGCAGCTCAAACGGTGGCCAAACCAGGTCTAACGGCCAGGAATTTTCTGCTGTGCATTTGTTGGGACTGGAAAGGAATCATTTATTATGAGTTGCTTCCATATAGCCAAATACTAAATTCGGATCACTACTGTCAACAACTGGACCGTTTGAAGCTAGCGATTGACCAGAAACGGCCAGAATTGGCCAACAGGAGAGGTGTTGTCTTCCATCAGGACAACGCCACGCAACACATGTCTATAGTGACTCGCCAGAAACTCCTGGAGCTTGGTTGGGAAGTTTTGATGCATCCACCATATAGTCCGGCACCAAGCGATTACCATGTTTTTCTTTCATTGCAAAAATTCCTTAGTGATAATAAATTGGCATCAAGAGACGATTGTGAAAATCTATTACTAGAGTTTTTCGTCAATAGGGACCAAAACTTCTATGAGAGAGGCATTATGAAGCTACCTTTAAAATGGCAACAAATTATAAAACAAATCGCTGCATATTTGACCCAAATCGGACAATCCGAAACATGTTAAATAAAGTCTTAATGTTCACGTAAAAATAATGGATTTCTTTTTCCCCAACCTAATATATATGTAGGTTGCTTTGAAAGTTTTGCGGATGACTAAGAAAACTTTAATTATTTTAACCAAATTTTTTCTATTGTTTTTCAAAATATACGCCTTCATGATTTATACACTTCTGCATTCGGCGGAACCAATCTTGGAAACACCAGGCCCACTGTTTCATATCTATATCAGAAAGTAGGTTTTTGTTGGCTTCCACCGCCGCTTCCGAGTTAATTAATTTCAATCCACGCATTTTATTAATGGAGAAATTGTCACAATGTGCCAGATCGAGACTATAAGGCGAATGAGTCATCACTTCCATTCCTGATGCGACCAAAATCTCTGTTGTTTGAGCTGCATTGTATGGTGGTGCATTGTTTTGATTTAACAAGTTTCGCTTCTTGGTCGTTTCTCACGTACTTTTCGATAACAGTTAGCTAGTAAATGCTTATTTATTATTTGTCACTGACTGTACGGCGGCCCTCTAATGAAATGGTGGCAACATGATCCGTGCGGCTGAAGAATGAAACTATCATTTTCTTACCAGAGCTTGGTCCGCATTTCACTTACCTAGGTTTTTCTTCGTCTGAAAAGATCCATTGAGCCGATTGTCGCTTACTTTATGGCTTGTAACAATAAATGCAAGTTTCGTCATCCGTTACGATATCAAACACTGATTTTGCCTAGACTCAGTTGAAATTCTTAACCATTTCATTGTAATAGTCCACATGTGCTTTCTTTGAGCTTGCGTTAAGTTTTGTGGCATCCATCGAGCAGAAAGCTTTCTTACGGCAAGATGATTATGTAAGATGGTTTTGATTTGTATCATACTTATGTCTAAGAATGCCTCAGTATCCCTGTACGTGCAGTAGTTATTAGCTTCTATCATGGTGCGCATGGAGTAGAAGTTTTCTACAGTAACTGCAGTAGCAGGCCGTCCTTCACAATGCTCGTTTTGAGCGAAATACGTCTACACTGGAATTCGTTAAACCATTGTTCAATAGTTGCCAAGGATAGTGCTTCATCGCAAAACAATCGCTTGATTATTTGCGAGACTGTTATCAAGTCAGCTTCTATTTAAAATCGTGGAAAATCATGGTTCGATAACGTTCTTATGATAATTCCATTTTGTATCAAAATGATCTTCTGTGAAATTGCGGTAAAAATATTGGGTTGTTCGGAAAGTAATTTCGTTTTTTCCCGACAGAGG
>NW_014556367.1:0-412 GCF_001313825.1 Dinoponera quadriceps
ATGATATGAATTTGGACTTTGCAAAGAGAAGATACGCTATACTTTACGATATGTATAAACGTTTTCGTACATCGTACTATGGATGCAGCAGTGATGATGTATGGTTAACAACTGATGATTTTCTGCGGCGAGGTCCTTTCGTGGTTATCGATTGTTCGCGTCAAAATGAATCAATCAAGAGTGCCACTGTGGATGTGCGAATAGAATTTGAATGTAAAGAGAACATACCGGTGAATACTACCGCGTACTGTCTCATCCTACATGATCGCGTAGTTGAATACAGCCCGCTCACCAGCATAGTGCGCAAACTCAACTAACAGAACGGCATGAAAAAAAAGGAATAAAAAGCTGAAAAAGAATGCAATACGCAGCATTCTTCTCGAATCAGTGTTGAAGAAGAATATTTCATCAT
>NW_014556368.1:0-6469 GCF_001313825.1 Dinoponera quadriceps
CTACACTCCTGAAACTAAACAACAGTCGGAACAATGGATTGGACCAGGTAAACTAACCCCAAAGTAGGCAAAAACAATATTATAGGCGAATAAGGTTATGGCGACTGTTTTTTGGAATGCGAAAGGAATCATTTTCATTAATTACATAGAGAAAGGTAAAACCATCACTGGTCAATACTACGCAGAGTTATTGCAGCGTTTGAAGGACGAAAGGAAAAATAATTGACCTTACTTGGAGAAGAAACAAATTTTATTTCACCATGACAATGCACCTGTCCATTCGTCGGTCGTTGCGATGGCTAAAATCAAGAAATTGAAGTTCGAATTGTTCCCCCAACCAGCATATTCACCAGATTTAGCCCCCAGCAACTATCATTTGTTTCCTTACCTTAAAAAATGGCTCGGAGGTAAATAATTTGAGACCAACGAGGAAGTAATCGATGCTGTAAATAAGTATTTTGAGGGACTTGACATATCAGACTATAAAAATGGTATCACTGCATTAGAGCACCGTTATGAAAAATGTATAAATCTTGATGATTTTGTTGAAAAATTAAACGAGAAAAAAAACGAAAATATTATTTTTCTTTATCAGGCCGGAAACTTTTCACCCCACCCTAGTACATATGAAGTGTCGTACATTAAGTGAAAGCTGAAATTTTGGCCGACATTTTAAGAAAGTACTCATCGAGATCCTTGACGTATACGAAGTTTAATTACATTTTGAACATGAATGGAAAAAACGAGTATTTTTGGTGGAATTCGCTTTTTTATTTTCGAAAAGGCAAAAATTGTCGCAAACTCACAAAAAGATGTGCGCACTGTACGGAGAGAATGTTGTAAGGGAAATTGTGTGTCGGAAATATTTTGCGAAATTTCGTTGCGGAGATTTTTATCTCCAAGTTGCTCCACGCTCTGGTCGGCTAGTCACTACTGATGCTGATCCAATGAAGGCCTTAATCGATTCCGACCGGCATTTGACGACTATAGAGATCGGACATAACCTCAACATTGTTCAATCAATTGTTTCGAGACATTTACGGAAGCTTGGGATGTAAACAAGATTGATATTTGCCTGCCGCACTAACTGAGCGAAAAGAATGTAATGAACCGAATTTCAGTTTGCGATTCGCCGCTCAAACGCCATCCAAACGAACCGTTTTTAAAGCGAATGATCAATGGCGATGAAAAATGGATTGTTTATAACAATGTCAGTCGAAACGCAGAGAGGCTGCTCACACGGTCGCAAAGATTGAATTATACCCGAAGGAAGTCATACTAAATATTTGGTGGGATTGGAAAGGAATCGTCTATTATGAACAGCTGTTACCCAACAAAACGATTGATTCGACCAAATGCTGCACACAACTGGTCAAATTCAAGCGAGCAATCGATCAGAAGCAGCTCAAATTGGCGAACAGAAGAGGCGTTGTGTTTCACCAGGACAACTCTAGACCACACGTTTCTCTGATGACCCGGTAAAAGTTACTGCGGCTTGGGTGGAATGTTATGGTGCACCCACCGTATAGTCCGGATCTTGAACCTTCAGAATATCACTTGTTCTGGGCACTACAGAACAATTTCAATAACAAAACCTTCAGTTCCCTAGACGTCCTTAAAAACAACTTGGATGACTTCTTTGCCTAAAAATCTCAGAATTTCTATNGAATAATGAAGCTCGTGGAGAGATGGCAGAAAATCATTGAACAGAACGGAATGTATATAGTTTATTAAAATCGCTTTTTTAGCTAAATATTTTGCGTTTGAAATTTACTTGATTTTCGCAAAGGAATTAAGCATAAACCCAATTTGAAACCCAATATCTCGAAAAGATTTTAATTCTGTTTGGGGTGTTCATATATTAGGTACTTGAATTAATTCTCGTTACTTTATGCTACAAAATCTCATGTTTATTTCAAAAGAACGTTAAGTAATATATTATTCAAGATATAGTCCTTCGTAAACTTTTAACATTTTCTCATTTATTGGGTAAGACATGGATTCCGCGATAGAAAAGGACATGTTCATTCGAGGTGATCCAGTAATCAAGCCATTTCTTATATCTTCGAAAGAACTGAAATTCTGCTGAAAAAGGCCATGTCTAACTCACCGAATCAAATGTTAACCTGCAGGAGCAACGTATGATGAATAGGGCGTGTGCTGTAAGACATCCCATCCAAGTGCCTCCAAGATTTTCTTCACTGGTTTTGCAACATGTGGTCTAGCATTGTCATGGAAATAAATAATTTTGTTATGCCTTTTGGTGTAATGCGGGCGTTTTTCTTTGAGTGCTTGATTCAAATTGAGTAATTGTCACCGGTAGCGTTCAGCATTGATGGTTTGACTCGGATGCAGCAGCTCATAATACACTACACCGAGTTGATCCTCCCAAATACACAGCATGACCTTTTTTCCATGAATATCCTGTTTTGGCGTTGATATTGATAGTTAGCCTGGACGCATCCATGATTTCTTGCGTTAGGATTGTCGTATCGAATCCATTTTTCATCGTCTGTCACAATTCAATGCAAAATCATTTCCATTTTTGTCTTTGATGCACCAATTCACAAATGGATAAACGTTTTACAATATCTCTTTATCTCTATTCATGTGGGACCTAGTTTCCTTGCCTGTGGATCATTTTTATTGCTTTTGCTAACAGTTGACTCGTCGACATAGTGTTTCCGACAACTCTTTGTACGTCTGATATGAATCTTCTTCCAATAGTACTTTCAAATCTTCACATTTTTTCTGCTGACTTGCACGCTCTTTGTCATTCACGCAAAAATAATCTTTGTATTGTCTAAATCAATCTCTGCAAGTTGTTTCAAATAGAGCATACTCTATTGAAAATTATTATTTCAAATAGAACATACACCTATGAACCTCCACCAGCAAATACTCCCTATGAGCCTCTACCAGCAAACGATAACATTTAAAAGCAAATTTCTTGATATGAAAACAGAAAAGTAATGCTTCCCACAAATACTTTATTTTTGGTACGATATCCGACATCTTCAAGCAATATAAAATTATATTCTTTGCACTACGATCTAATGTCGCACACTGATTATTAAAGCTTATTGACAGTACTTTCATATACATCAATGGTCATTTTTGGCCGTGTTGAAATAGCACAACTGCTGACCTGTATTAACCCCTCAACCTACAACTACGGGCATAGCCCGTAGTAGATGATCGGGCCAAACGTGAATATTACGGGCATAGCAAGTAGTAGATGATCGGCCCAAACGTAAATATTATGGGCATAGCCCGTAGTAGATGATCGGGATTTGTAGAATATTTGGTAAGGGATGTAATAATTGTGGTAGATGCAAGGCCCGAAATTTTCGAATCTAAATCGTAGGTTAAGGGGTTAAAGGGAGGTTCTAATCAAAAGGCCTGCAAATTAACGTAATTTCATGATTTTTTTTTTAGCGAACGTAAATGTTTTTTGAAGAAACTTTTTATTGCATTTATTAGTACATATTTGAAAATATAAATAACATTTTTTCCCCCCCAAAAAAATCAAAATGACGGCTCCAGCCCTCACTGAATAAAGCCGTGCGCGGCCATAAGCAATGTGCGCTGCACACTTTACGGCCCTGCCAAGTGATTTGAAACAAGAAAACCAAAATTATTCTTAAAATAGATGAAATTTGGGGTGCCTTATGATTTTCCGATTTGTAAAAAACCCTTTTAAAAAGAAATGATGCCCATTACGAAAAAGAAGACCCTCTTTTCCCGTTTTTTTTGTTTTGCTTTAACGTTAAAAAAACAATAATAAACAATTTTTTTTTAACGCTTCCTGAAGGCCCCCTAAATTGAATAAGCTTTAATTTGAGTCGTCAAACATCGAAATCGGTTAAGTAGTTGAAGCGGAATTGATGCGGAGCGCAAAAAAAACTTGTTTCGAGAAAAACGCGTCTAAAGTTTGAGGAAGAAAAAATCGTAAGTAATGTTCATTTTTTGACACTTACATCTAATAAACTATTCCAGCACCATGCAGGGTTCCTTCCTCATCCTCGAAGAGCATGTTTTGCTGCACTTGGGCGCTAATTTTTTCAATTCCGGCCTTTTTCATCAACTCTGACTGACTCGTGTTTGCTGACTTGACGCGTTCTTCGTCAGTCTTCGCAGCGAAGTTTCTGCTGTTTTTCCCGATTACGATTCCCAACGTCTGCATGGTTTTTAATATAGAAAAATAGCCTTCATTAAAGATGCCGGAAGCTATGTATGCTGCTATTCTGATGGTTTGTTCGCCACAATGAAGGTGTTTGGGAACCAGTTTCCACAGACAAGCGTTGAAGCTTTCGTTGTCATTTTGCGTGTTTCCACCTGTGCATCTTTGCAGCAAATCATCAATTGAAAGTTCTTCATATACGGGTGGAATTGCTTCTTGAACTGATGCTGTAAGGGCAGGTTCATGGTGGAAATCGGCGAGTTCTCTCTTAGCTTCTGCAACACGCCATTTACACCAACTGTTTTCACTTGGCGGGCAGTTTTCATGTTTCGGTTTCTCATCCGTGGAACATTTATGATCGAACGTTGCCCACACAGCTTTTCTCATTTCTTCGGCCGAATCAAGGTGTCGCCTAATAGCAAGTCCATAATATAAAGTCAAATCTTTTACCAATTTGTCAGTCAATTTTCCTGCACTTTTACCTCCGATTCCTTTATGTTGTTTCTTGGCTGCGCGCAATCTAGTGTCCATGCGCTTCTGCACATGACCTATACATTCCTTCTTATGAACGGTAAGGTCGCTATAAGGATTACAGTTGAGGAGTGCTTGGAAAGTTTTCGTGTCACCGTCGCCGATATATGTAGCATATTTCACGCCGTGCGATTCTGATCGACAAAACATTTTTTTCATACAATCTACCTCCATCTTACCAGCACTTCCAGTGTGATTTATGTTGCAATGTTGTTCATGAGTATCATGCCAGATATCGTACTCATTAGTTCCTTTTTTTCTGGCACAGTTGCTGCAGCTTTGGCAGAATGACGACTTTACAACAAAATTCAACACTTTGTGCGTATATTTTCCGGTCAGCGTTGCAATTCCAAATAACGACGAAAAGCCACGTCTTTTCCACAAACCGTCGCCCGACACGCTCAAATGTGTTCCTTCATTTCCCGCCTCCGCGTTCTTCTGTCTTTCTTCAGCAATCGCTTTACGTTGAATAACTTCGAATGTACTCTTTGCTGTCTCGAGCAGATTAGTGATAAATGCATAGTACGTACCATTTGCAAAGCCTGAAGACAGGCCATTAAAGAACAAAAAGTATTTATCGACCGTAAACCGAGTCCCAGAATCCGCATAACAAATATCAAACCGAGATTTATTTCGTATGCACCATTTACTAAAGGACTCGAAGAAATGCGTTGTTGATCATTGCACTTGCACTTGATTACTAAATTAAAACCAAGTCCACGGTCACATGTACCAGAAAATGTCACATCACCGTCACATTTTTTACATTTTAAACACTGAGACAAAAAGGTGAAAACAATCAGAAAATTTATAATAACGTTATTATGGCCAACATCAATTTCAATATAATCGTAACTCGCGTCTTTAATTTTTTTTCGCTGAAGTACTAGCATACTCAGTTTCTGCTTCTATTTTATCAGGATTATAATTGAATTTCTTCTTTCTTGGTCGATAAGGTCAAACAGTTTCCACTGATTTTCGTGCGTTCGGCATTTTTGAAACACTTGCCCCACCCTCGAAACGCAACTGAAATACGTTACTGTAAATAGAAGTATAGAACGCACGTCCGACCGAGGATATACGAGCACACAATAGACAGGAATGTACAGGAATTCGTTGAAACAGGCACAAACTTGCTACCTGTAGTAGATACACCGCTTAGGCGGTGAAAAATGCCCATCCCTCGAAGCCGCTCCGAGCGCGCGTTTATACCTGTTTTTCGGCCGACGCACTCTCTCGTCTAATACGCTATAACTCCTAAAATAAATTATATAGGGAAATATCCTTTTGGCTACACATTTTCAAGGCCCTAAGGATGAAAATAAAGAAAAAAAAACATGATTTTTTTCGATTTTGACTAGAACCTCCCCTTAATCAATAGCAAGAATTAATTCAAGCACCTCATAAATTTACTAGTTTACTGAGTCAATTACAAATATTATTTTATGGATACATCTTTTTATTTGAAATATGACGCAAAAGTTTGGCATGCGGTTTCTCGTTTCTGATGTCATTAAACAAGGGCAGTCACAGCGACTACTCCGAAGCCATAAGAATGAAGAATGTAACCGGTGAATGTCATTAATGAGCAAAGACGCGACTTTAACCTTTGAAACGGCGAAATCAGTCATGACTAATTTGAAAAGTTTTTGTTACAATAATATTTGTTGTTACAATAATAATTTTTTGTACAATAATAAACTATAATATTATACCAGGTGTACCGGTATGAAGTGAGCGTCAAAATACAAATGT
>NW_014556369.1:0-610 GCF_001313825.1 Dinoponera quadriceps
ACGGTCTGCGAGTCCCAGGTTTGCGAGGCCCCTCTAGAAGTCGCTATGTCCGGTGATAATTTGCGTGACATAGTGGTCGTGTTTGAATCAGGATGCATCAACCCTAGCCCCGACATTGCCGAAAAAGGCCCGTGTGATGTGGCCCTTTAAAGAAGAGGATCATCTGTCCTTCCACATCTCCGTTGTCGCAACCCTCACGAGGTCTAACGCCTCCTTTTTGTTCCCTATGTAGGGAGCAATCCTATCTCCTAGCTTGGCATCCCTCTTTTTTTTAACGTCGAATCGCGCCCGGTATTCCGCGAAAAAGATGTCGACGGGAACCGCGCCCGCAGCCACGCAAAGCGACTCAGTCGATGCCGTGCGATACGCGGCGGTTACCGGGATGGCACTCTACGCTATAGGGACGTAAGAGCTCTCAAGTCGATCTCCCCACACAGGTCGGTCCACCCGGCTGCAACGTATGTAACCGTCGTTGCGAACATTCCCCAATATATGGTCGGGTGCTTCCCGAAACGCAGGCCCCACTGACATCCCGCCTGCGTGCGTAGCTTACAAAAAGCAACACGACCTTATCGCTGAGGTATTTGCAATGGGTAGATACACCCATTCC
>NW_014556370.1:0-468 GCF_001313825.1 Dinoponera quadriceps
AAAAGTGCTTCGAAAATTGGTTCAAACGCATGCAAAAGTGTATTGATCATCATGAAGAATATTTTGAAAAACAATAAAACCAATTTCGATCATAAATATTTGATTTTTTCATTATTAGGCCAGAAATATAAGTAGCAACCCTCGTATTTAAACATGACTTTTAATAATTTCAATCCAATCTCCAATCCCACTTCACTCCTTATAACACACACAGACACTCTATAATTATTATCTTCCTTGTATTAGATAATGTTGTTTTTCTCGCCATACTGATATGTTAAACGTTCTTGTCACGTTAAATCCGATCGTATTACATTAAGTTACACGGATTACTTTTTACTTAATCTTACTTTAATCTTCATCTTTCATTAGCATTATTCCAATAATGCTGATTTACAAAAGATTGTTTAATGTTAATTCATAATCTCATTATTTAACTCCAGTTAACAGTTTTATCTTTTAAATATC
>NW_014556371.1:0-2502 GCF_001313825.1 Dinoponera quadriceps
AAGATCATTCACCAATAAACGAACGCGTTATTATTGTAAGACTTCAGAACATTAAACAACCATTGTGTAGTTTTATAGCTCCTATGACAATTGTGAGAGGCAAGGTAGCTCACGTAAATAAAGCACCCCGAATCGTGAGAGGCAAGGGGACTCCCGTAAATAAAACACCCCGAATCGTGAGAGGCAAGGGGACTCACGTAAATAAAGCATCCCGAATCGTGAGAGGCAAGGGGACTCACGTAAATCAAGCACCCCGAATCGTGAGAGGCAAGGGGACTCACATAAATTAAGCACCCTAAAGGGAACAGAAGTCTACTACGTCCTCGTCGTTGTTTCTGGGTATGGCTAAACGTAGGCTTTTAATTTATAATTTGACCAAGCTCATCCGGCGATTTTCTGGCGTCACAGATGGGTGTCTCTTTCGCTGGTCGGGTTTGAAGGTTATTTAGTTACGAGATTATGGGGTTTTTGGGTTAAAAGGATGTAGAGTTAAGAGGTTATAGGGTTTGAACAAAATGAGGTTTACAATACTTTGATTATGAACTCATTTACTGTGATTTTCTGACGTCAGAGATGCATGTCCCTCTTTTTGGTCAGGTTTTAAGGTTATGTGGTTACGGGGTTATGGGGTTTTCGTGTTAACGGGGTTTAGGGTAAAGGGGTTTAGAGGTTATAGGGTTTGAACATAATGAGGTTTACAATCCTTTGATTAAGAGCTAACATACTGCGACTTTCTGACGTAAGAAATACTAATAAACTAAATAGTGTTATTGTTTTGGGTCGGGTTTTGAGGTTATGTGGTAATAAAGTTATGCGTTTTTGGGTTTTCAAAGTAGAAGGGTTATGGGATCAAGGAATTTTCGGTGATTAGAATTTGCGGTGGTTAATGATTCCACGAGTTGCTGAGTTTTGGGCTTAATTTTGAGGTTATAAAAAATCCTGACGTGATGGAGAAAAACTGTCTTCGGATTCGGTTTCAGCGGCCCAAAAAACATATAATCCACGTAGTCTGTCGAAAGAACCTTTCATCGATTTTTTTTGTGTTTCTGTGTTATCGATAAGATCTCGTTGTCATGCGCATTGTTGCCGGCTCTACGCGATACGTCGAGTAATCTGAAACGCTCCATCAATTCGTTCGGATCATCTCAATGAATATATTCAATTTTATTGTCAGTTAATTTCATTGTCAATTGAATCGGTAATACATTTGATAATTTAATTGTTGATCGAATCGGTAATATATTCGATGAATTTACGATATTCGTTATTCGTTTACCCATTCCCGTGTGTTTTATCAGCGGTGCGATAATGTGTTTATATTTATATCCTTTATTACCCATAATCGGCATAAGAGCTTTGTGTTCGCGTCTGTGGATGTTCGTTGTCAAAATTATATTTTTGTATTGTTGCTTATCGTTATCTGTAAAGATCGTATCATCGGGGAGTCGTTTGAATAATAATTCATATAGACCTGGTGTTCCCGCGTATTCAGTACCATTTAAAGTAATGGAATCATCTTGATTTATATTGAATTGCTTATCACCGAGCATCATATTTCCTTTATTGTTGATATATACACCGTAAATATAATCGATATCACGATCACCACTGAGAAGACTTGTTATATACGGTTGTCCTAATGGGCCTAGATGATCGACAGATATTTCACGACTTTGTTGCAATAACACATTATTTTTTTCCTCCTCCACCTCTGTATCTATTTTCGGAATAACATCGCGAGATTGCGTCACGGTCGTATTCGTCTTTTGTCGTTTTCTCCCCCTCAAGTCAGTATGTTGAGGTTCTGTTGACGATTCGTGCAACGATGATGATGCGACATTTAATCGTTTTCTTTTTTTCATCGAATATGCAGAAATCGATGTGGTAAAAATATCATCATCGTTATCATTATCGTTATTGTCTCTTTTTTCACCATCACTGTTAATTGTATTGTTTGAAATAATATTCGGTTTGGTTTGTTCGACAATACGTTTTAATGGTTCGACAATCGGTTTATATCTTTTTTCTAATGCAATATCTTCCTCCCTGATACCGCTTTTTAACATTCTATGTTTTTTATGAATCACCTCGCGTGTTTTAGCAATTTGTTTTACAGTATCTTTTCTTTTCTGAAGATTATTCTTCGATTTGACACTATTTAAGTTTTCCATATTATTGTTTCACACGTCATAAAAAAATCACAAAATAACTTTTTTTCTCTTTCATCACAGCACGGCAAAATCGTTGAAACCTCTTCTATATCGACCGTTTCGTAACGCACAATTTTTATTTATTGTGACGAAACTGTATTTACGTCGCCAACATTCACGACACAAGTCGCAAAATTGCTCGTATGACATATCGATGTTCACGTGATCATTATATATATGTTTCATGTTGGTGCCATCTTGTCGAAATAGCAATAGTAAATTCGCATTGTCGCGTATCAAATGCTTCGGTATTTTAGCATATGTTTGACATAGATAAAAACAATCAACGCTC
>NW_014556371.1:2705-4819 GCF_001313825.1 Dinoponera quadriceps
GCACACCGTACGGACTTTCTAGTAAACTTATCAAAGCGTTCGTTTTACCGCAATTGGAAGGGCCACAGATGATGCAACGTATCGAATTTGGTAATAAAGAACCATGTCTACGCATATTTTGAATCATCACATTTGGTAATAATCGTATCTCATGATCGAGATTCGGCACACCTATCCTTTGTTGTTGTCATACGAATCTCATATCGTGCGGCGCATGCGCATACTTCTATCGTTCTTTCTATTTCTCTCTATCTATTTTATGTCTTTTCATACACACACACACACACACATATACACACATATATACACACACATACACAATGGTGGAATAGATTATATATGTGCTACTATTTATACGCGATGGAATCGCGCGCAGCGATCAGAATCGAGTGAGTTATTTCGCATAAGAGTTCGTCGCGCGCGTATGCGTAACAGAATGGTTTTCTTTTTACTCATGAACAAAGAGGCTATCGTGACATTGAACGCTGAACAATTGGAATACATTCCGAAGATCGTTCTATTGCGTGAATATTCTACTTTTGTAGAGGAATTATGGGACAACTTCCGTTTCACATTAAAGCGGATCCCGAGGTGCAACAATATCACGTATGTATGGAACATTACAATCGTCCATGGGATAGGACTCACATAGATGGCCCACCACCGTCTCGTCGAAATTGTACCGAATGTCGTCGAAGGTCGCATCAGACGACTGATTGTTCGATGGAGCGATAAGTAATATTTCAAATTACACATCATACCATTCTATAAAATCTGTGTATTCGATGCTCATTTACATGATAAAAAAGAAACAAACGATTGACGCGCGCACGGTGAGTAAGATAAGAATCTCCATTGAACGTTGTGTGTGTGTGCGCATTGTGATCGCGAAATCTTTCATTCGCAAAAGTGACAGACTCAACGATTACTGCTGCTGCTGCTGCTGCTCGTAAACGAATATTCATTCCGTTTTTTGTTTTTAAAGCGACGATAGATTTGTCGCTGTTGTTGTATGGGCAATCATGAGAGCAAAAATAAAAATGGGTATGAAAAAGAAGAGGAAAAATACGAGAAAGAGAATATTCCGATAGCGAAACGTGGCGGCTTATTACCTCTATTACTGATACTCGGTGTTGTCGGTTCAATGATCGGTGGTGCCGCTGGTGTAGCAAAAGCCATGAACGATCGAAAAGTTGCTCTTCGTCAGTTGGAAGAATTACAACGTCATAATCGTGTGATGGAAGGACGTGGACTTTATTTGGCGCCATATAAACGCGGCAGCGGATGCGTCGAAAAGAACAGTGATAGAAAAAAAAATTTTCATGGAATAAAACGTTAATCGCGCATAATGTATCATTGTCCGATGCTACAACGAGTGATCAATTAGATCGTGCGGCGCGTCGTATGCGCATTCCGTTTTTCCGCGATGTATTTATGCGTGACGCATTACCGTCGCGAGCGCGTCGATGTGAGAGTGCAATTGTGAATCTTGATGATGCGATTAATCTCGGCACACATTGGGTTGCCTGTGCGAAAAAAGATAACAGAGCGATATATTTCGACAGTTTCGGTAATCTTCGACCGCCGCACGAAATAGTACGTTATCTTGGACATAATATAACTGTTGCGTACAATCATCATTCGTATTAAACATTCGATCAACGTAATTGCGGACAATTGTGTTTACGCTTTCTTCGAGAGCTCGATTGGAACGCACTCTAATTATACTCTCACAATGTCGTTAACTCACACATTAACTGGAACGGAAAGTATTCTCACGGAGCATTTCTTCCCGGCATTAGATTTCAATGACGGTGAATACGAATTGGGCCTGACGAATTTTGAAACATACAATACGAAACCGAATATAAATTTTACAAATAATAAGTTTTACTTCGATCATGACCACAAAAAGATTACAATTCCCGAAGGAACGTACGAACTAACCGCCATAGGTACCTATCTTGCGCAAAAAATTAAAAAACAAATAAACAACTTGAAACATAACATCGTTGAAAATGTGAATTATATTATTGATGATGATGATGATGATGATGATGATGATATTGGGTTGGCAAATAAGTTCGTTCAGTTTTTTTGACTGGTATAAAATA
>NW_014556372.1:0-690 GCF_001313825.1 Dinoponera quadriceps
TTTACTGAAAAAGTGAGTAAGAATTAAGTTCCTTAACATTCATTATGTATGATTTAGTGTATGATATTTAAACGTGCATGTCATATAATATTGCTGATAAAAACTGATATGATGTACAGATATATTAGTGAAATAACTCAATAAAATGAACCGCAAAGTAAATTAATGTTTTCTTTTACGTTTACATAGATTATAGCGGAAAGAAAACTTTATCACGAACAAACGAACGGTAGATATTTGAAAATTATCGAAAATAACGATGTGACAGAAACAGACGGCGGAAAAATATATGGAAGTACATAATTAAAATTTAAATGTCCTCTTCATCCTCATAATGTAAAATAATAATCGGGCTTTTCATTAAAAAATTCGAAAATGCATCTAATTTCGCATCGAATCTAAAAGCACATAAAAAATGTACATAATAAATCTATTAGGAAATAAACTTATAGCTTATGCTCTTTTGCTTGATTCAGGGGAAAAAAAGCGACTCGCTATGTTGGATCTTCTAATAGCAGCTTCGCGTGAACATCATTTGACTGATATGGATATAAGAGAAGAAGTGGATATTTTCACATTCGAAGTACGTATAATCGTAATATTTCCCGATGATTTGATATATTATACGATGTATAATATACAAATTTTCTACAGGGTCACGACACTATAGCGATAGCTATATCCTATACT
>NW_014556373.1:0-256 GCF_001313825.1 Dinoponera quadriceps
AACAACATAAAAACATGTGATCATAATTACTGTAAATGATCACAAATTATCAAGTAGGTAAGTAAATTTTACCGTGAGCAAAGTGTAATCAGAACATAAATACGGTTGAAATGTTACGTACAGATGGTCCTACTAAACATAACAACTGCGCAGTCTTCTTATTTAAAATTAATATATATTATTTTCACGATACCAGAATATTAATTCATTTCCGCGACATTGTAACGTTGCACACGTAAATTTTCCACGAGCAACA
>NW_014556373.1:316-701 GCF_001313825.1 Dinoponera quadriceps
GCATGTCTGCAAAATATCCGCGGACAACAATAAATCATAAAACAAGTATCAAATTACAAGCCATGCATATAAACTTAATTATATATTCAACAGTCGGGAATGATTCACAGAGAAAAAAATTTTGCTAGGACAGCAAATTGTTTGTTAATATAGTGACTGCGGAAAGATTTGTTTGGACAGCAGAAAAATTTAGTTACACTAACTAAATTTTATTGCTGTCGCAACGACGCCTTGCTTCAACTTTGCTTTTTATCTGCGTGAACCATTCCCGACTGTTGGCGATAACAGCAACTTCCTCGTCTGAGGACGGGCTAAATAAAGTAGCATGTGGCATTTGCAATTTTTTGCAAGCGTATTTCAGCCTTCGTGAAACTTAACGTAATTG
>NW_014556373.1:788-1011 GCF_001313825.1 Dinoponera quadriceps
AACTATATTTACTATTTACAAGGGAACACACGTAATTCGCAGACTTAAGCTCTCTCTTTCGTTAAAGACTGTCGCGCACGTCACGACGACTCAACTGCCCCAAAGAGAATCTCTCTAACCCGTTGCTTATTAGTCAATGCTGATCATCTCTTGTTTACAACTCGTTGCTAAGAAAATCTGCTGTATATTCAGGGCGCTAAAGGCGCGGGCATCAAGACACGGG
>NW_014556374.1:0-201 GCF_001313825.1 Dinoponera quadriceps
AAAAAAAAACAGAAAAGAAAAAGAACAGCGACCTCGATAGCATTCGCGTTTATTTCGCCCGTCTTTTCTTTGCAGCAAGTCGCGTCACAACGACACTATACGAATTTCGCTGGTTATCATGCCGCGGCGGACCCGGGATGTCCGCTTTTCGTTTCCGTTAATCGACCGGCCGTCGAGCCAAGGGGCCGGGACCTCGCACGC
>NW_014556375.1:0-501 GCF_001313825.1 Dinoponera quadriceps
TCTGTTAAAGCATCGTCCCCATACACATTACAAATCTTCTTATAAGCTTCCGCAGTTCGTTTGCCTTTTTTGAAATAAAAAAATAAAATATGGCGAAAATGGACGTTCTTTCCTTCCATATTTGCAACCGTGCAGTACGCACAATACTCTGGTATTAACCGGCGTATGTTTACAAATAGGTTAGGTGGAACGTCGCTCTTCAGCTGCGCAAGCGCGTTGTGCGATAGTGCTGTGGAAAAGAGATAGCAGAACGAGTAAACCTACTCCGATTAAAAAACCGAACGAACTTATTTGCCAACCCAATATAATATAATATATATAATATATATAATATATATAATACATAATTTATAATATATAATATTTCAAATAAAATATATATATAATACATAAATAATAATACACAATATATTAATAATATAATATAACAATTCGCTTTTTGGAAACAAGGGAATATCCTGTAGGGTAGTATGGATAAATGTCTCAAAGCTATGATTGTTT
>NW_014556376.1:0-856 GCF_001313825.1 Dinoponera quadriceps
GTATGTTGCGGAAAAAATTCTGTAGTAGGAAAAAAATTAGCTAAATGCGCATTAGGTTCTCGTGTAGTAATGAATTTATTAAAACCTTTTTTCAAAATGACAGCTCCTGGATAAATTCCTCTGTACCACGTCTATTTTGACAATTTTTTTACAAATTTAGATCTTGTTGTACAATTGAAAAGATCACAATTGAGATGTACTGGCACTGTTAGAGAGAATCGTATCAATGAAAAAAAAGTCATCAATAAAAAGTCTCCACGTGGTACATATGCAGTAAAACATGAGCAAAACAGTGGAATCAACTATATTACTGTAATGGATTCAAAATTAATATTAACATTATCCACATCTGCAGGGGTTATTCCATTAGAACCATTAAAGAGATATAGTTCGAACGAAAAGGCAAAAATCGAGATACCGATTCCGCAAGCGTTTCACCTTTACAATCAGTTATGGGTGGTACACCAGTACATGGGTGGGGTCGATGTTCATGATGGACACTGTAATAATTTATTGCCTAGTATTCGGTCAAAGAAATGGACTTGGGTAGTTTTCATTAGGCTTATCCAAGCTGCCATTACAAATTCTGTTGTAATATTTAATGCTGCTGGGAATGATAAAAAAAAGTTTGGAACAAAAGACTTCGCAATATCGATAGCTAAAAGTTGTATTTATGATGGTGAGAGAAAGCAAAAAAAACATCAAGCAATTCAAGAAATCAAGCAAAGAAGTTTTGCTACTTGTGCTGTAAGAACATATCTATTCTGTACTGACTGCCAATTGTATTTTTGCAGTCCGTGTATGAAGAAAGTCACTAAAATATCGGTGATTGTGAGAGGCAAGGGAACTCATAATA
>NW_014556377.1:0-1535 GCF_001313825.1 Dinoponera quadriceps
TAATGACGCATATGGACGAGGATCATTTGATTCGAGCATGCAAACGTTATCGGCAGAGAATTGAAGCTGTTATGGCCGCTGAAGGAGATTTTATCGAATAACTGTATAGCCCCTGGGCCACTTACTTTGCTGTAAAAGATTCATTAAAATAAAATATGTTTTCTAAAAATATACAAATTTTAGTTTTTAAGTCAATATGTCCTCAAATACCTGACGCACCCTGTATATATATTGTCATGTCCTGGATGGTCCGCAACATGCTTAGCGGAAGTGGCTCCGCCACGCTTAGCAGCTTATTAAGTCGAAAAGGAAGGTGGGAAGGTTTTACGCTTGGTTTTGAAGTTGAATCGCGGAATAAATGGGATTTTTAAGAAAAACAACAACCAAATAAAACTAAATAGATATACAATTTATTATTCTTTTGGCGAATTTCCATAATTTTCAGGTCGTGATGGTGTTACGTCCTAGAGGTGAACGCAACGTCCGCGCGCGTAGGCGCGTGCCCCAAACGTACCCGAAAGCCGGCGGTGCAGGTCAGAGACCGGAAGGGTCTCTTTACACTGACGCGAGCGTACGCAGGGTGGTCCTAATTTAGGTCAGGGCACCGAAGCCCTTTACCTGGGATGGGACCGCGAGTGGAGTAACTGGGGAAAGGGTGTCGCGCGATGGTATTAATTAAATGGGAATTTTAGAATAATAATTTCGATATTTATTCTATGTTTGCGTGTAACATTACAATATTGCGAGAGTGGTAAGATTACAAAATAGAACGGTGTACAGAGCGATTATAACAATACGGTGTGTGAGTGTGTATACGCGTGTGTGTGTGTGTGTGGTAGCTGGTTTACAGGGAGTGTTTTAAGGGGAGGGCAATGAATTGGGAGTGGGGGGTTCCGAAAAGGAAGTAGGGGAATCGTACGGGGACGGAGATGGGTCTGGGATCCGTGGGTCTGGGGTAGGGGATCGCGAGGGTGGATTAAAATAATATGGGGGAGACGGGGGAGGCGAAATCCAGGGATAAGGTGAAGGAGTATTACGATGGGGTGGTGTTGGAGGAGTTGGGGGTTGATAGTGGGGGTCAGGTGAGTAGGAAGGAGCGAGAAGGGAACCTGGAAGTATTAGGGTATTCTTGTCATGAGGGGGTGGTGACTGTAACCTCCTGTCAGAGCTTAAAAGCTCGGAAAAAGCTGTTAGCTGAGCGATTAAAGTAGCGTCGTCAGCATCGTTTAAATCCCTGACTGCGAGCCGGAGAGCCTCGAGCCTTTCCTCACCAGATAGGGTATTCACTGCGACACGCAGGGGGTGTTAATATATTAAGGAACGGGGCAAGGTAAGGTGATTAAAAACAGAGGTGGGTACTTACTCGTACGTGTATTAGGTTTGGGAATGCGGAATCTTTTCGGTCAGCTAGTCCCTTGGATGCGGAACCTTTTCGGTCGACTGGTCCTTCGGATGCGGAACCTTTTCGGTCGACTGGTCCTTTGGATGTGGAACCTTTTCGGGCGGCTGGCCGTTCGGATGGTTGCACTCGCGGT
>NW_014556378.1:0-290 GCF_001313825.1 Dinoponera quadriceps
CAAAAGTTGTAGGATTGTGGTCCAATGTTCATGTCCATCACTTTCATTACTCTTAAAACGTTTATCAGTCCATCATTAAAATTACAAAGCAATGTCACTTGCTATTTGTAATATTTTCTTTCCGCTTGAATAATTTTTAGGAGCCAAGTGCTAGACTGTAGAATTAAAACTTTCGTTGCTGTTCTGCGTATAGCCTCCCAAGCAATGATTCAGCAACTCGTCACGGCTCAAATCCTCGTAGATTGGTCTGATGGCTTCAAAAACTTCGTTCGATAGTGCCGGCTTATGAT
>NW_014556378.1:420-19464 GCF_001313825.1 Dinoponera quadriceps
AATGGCCAAGCCATAATAAATTGTTAACTGATCAATTAATTTCATAGTTAATTTTCCTTTTCCTCCAAGATTTTTTGTTTTTTTTTCTCAAATTTCTCAACCGAGTGTCTATTCGTTTTTGTACATAATCAATACATTTTTTTTTGAAACTTCAAAATTTTCATACGGTTTTGCATCCAATATCCCCTTGAAAGTTTTATTGTCACCATCACCTATATAATTTGCGTATTTAAGTCCGTGTAAAGCTTCGGAACGTTGAAACATCTCGATGACAGCATCTACCTCCATTTTACCCGATGAGCCTTCATGGTTCGACTGACATTGATCGGCATGAGTTTCGAGCCATTCTTCATACTCAGCAGTATCTAATTTATTTTTCCAGTGCTCGCAAGCTTTACAGTATTTCGATTTCACTTCAATGTCAACAATTTTCCCTGTAAACCATCCGATCAATGATGTGATCCCGAAAAGAGACAAAAATCCTCCTTTTCTCCAGGAACCATCACCAGATACAGTTATTCCTGTATGCAATCCATTTTCTTCACTTTTCTTCTTCTCATCTTCTGCTGCCTTTTTTATACTACAGTCTCGCACGGCTTTCGTTGCGATCAAAATCATATTTACTGCACGGTCGTAACAACTTTGAAATATAGGCCGTGGCAATTCCATAAATGCGCAGAATTTCATTATTCCAGCTAGCCCTACTCCTAATAGTCGCATTGTTAGTACAATCCTACGGTTAATTTCATATCCATTTCGTATGAATGGACAACTCGGGATTTCAACTTTTGGACGATTCGGGCAACAGACGGTTATCTTGAAGCCTAAACCCCGCGTACCTGATTCGAGAAATCGTATATCAGAGTTGCACGTTTTGCACTTCACATATTCCGAAATGGCAGAGAAAACGGCAAAAAAGTTTATAATTCGGTAACCAAATTCACTTTGTATATCGATATCGTCAGTATCCACTTTCAATTTCTTTGCCGAAGCGCTGACACCGGCCGAATCTTCCTCCGCTTCATATCTGTTCGACGGTCGTCGTTTCGTCACGTTGCTCCGTCGCCGCGTCTGATACGATATTTTTGAGCCTTTATGGCTTGCATACACTTTCTTTTCACTCATTGTAACTCACATAAATGTCAAGGCTACAAATAACGTGTGAAAAATTAGCACAGCAAAAGAAAATCGTGATTTCGATTAACTTCCACGCAAAATTTACGTCTCCTCTCAACATCAAAGGACGCTGTACTAACGTATTTTGTGTTCAAAATGCTTGAAAATGTTTCTAACGACATCTATTAGTGTATTAGAGAAGTTAGAAATCGAATGGTAAGACATAATGCTGTACCCGACAAGCAGGTGTCGTATTTACCGCAGGTAGTCGTTTCGGAGCAGTCGGGAGGGGTCGAGAAAGAGCTCGAAATTTCAATGAAAACGATTTCTGGCAGATATAAAACCGTTTGTCTCTTATTCTAGAGGGTTCAAAGGATTTTTTAAGCCAATAAAAAAAGAATCGATTTTTTGAAATTTTTACTGTGGTGTTACCCCTTAAGTGCGAGAACGTCGATCGTGTCGCGCGTAGTTTATCCTTGTCGAGAAACGACGCCAATTTGTCGAGGCTCGTGCTGAGAAATCGGAACGAATCTATGAAACGTAGTTTCACCCGGTGTCTCCACTTGTCGCGTGCGCACTTAATGTTTCTCGTGAAGGACAGGTACCTTTCCTTGTTGATCGGCAGCAGATTGACGCTGCCTTCGAACGAGTTGGCTATTCGTTTGATTATGAAGTGTGAGTCGTAACCCGATATATTGTAAAAGAACACAGGGATGATGTGCGAATTGCGATAATTGAGATTGCAGCGTGAGTGTGCGGGGTTTCGGTAACGACCCGTTAGATGACAGTGATCGCGCACTCGGGTGTCATCCGATTCGAATGGTCCTCCGCATATGTGGCAGCGCGCGTCGACGCTGGCGAAATCGCGTTCTTCCGTCGGGGTTAGTTTTTTCATAGGTTTGATGTTTGCGGACAGTAACGTGTACGCGCGCTCCGCAATGGCGCCGAGTTCGTCGACAAACCAAGGGACGCAGTCGTCTCCGCGACGAAAGTGATAATCGGAAGCGAGTTCGTCGTCGTCGTCGAGTGCGCAGCACAAATAATAGCCCGGTGAATAAATTCGGCGCTTCTCTGGAAATACACGATAATAGCAACAGTGAGAGTAAAATTCTTGACAAATTATATTCTTTGCGATCATACGTTCGTAATAACACGCTCAATTTAGACGCGGATCTTTATTATAACGCGAAGAAAAAAAAATACAAAATTTAGCCACTCCAGAACTCGACACTGACGCGATTAATAAACATTATATTGATAACGCATTACATGCCATAAGGGACAAAATCGATACGTCACAGACAGTTCTAAAAATCTCATTGATAAAAGTAAAGAAAAAATTCATGGCGTCATCACAGATCTAATGAAAAAAATTGATAAAGTGATCAAAGATATAAAAGTGATTGGTGAATTGTCTATTAACATAACCTCGCTATTAATAAATAAAAGTAAAGTATAAGATATCATTGCGGATCTGATGAATAAAATTGACAGAATTTCAATCTCAGTAACCTCTTTATTATCAAATGAGAATAGGGTATACAGCGTCATCACAGATCTGTCGACTAAAATGTGCGACGTGTTAGAAATTTTGAACAAATGTGTCATCTCAGATCTAACGGTTAAAATCGATACTATTTCAATGACCATAACCTCGCTCTTGTCGAATGAAAATAATACGCGAGATATCATCACGGATCTAACGAATAAAGTTGATAATATTTCAATCGACATTGTATCGAATGAAAAAAATGTACAAAGTGTCATCGCGGATTTAATTAATAAAATAACTAAAATAAGTGAAGAAATAGAAGTTATGAAACAATCAAAAACGAAAGAAGGAGATAACAATAATGACGATGCAACAATAACAACAATACAATCATTCGATCTGAGGGAAGAAATAAACAAAGTACTTAAGGAAATAAAAGTGATCGAATAAGTAAAACGAAAAAAGAAAAACGGTGTGGAGTAATAGTGAAAAATAGATTTAAAAAATAAATCTAGACAAGTGTGTATGTAAAAAAAATAAAACAATGGATAAGAGAAAAATAAATTTTTAAAAACAACAACTCGTTAAAGAATTACACGCACCGGCGCGACGAAATTTTCCACGACGTCACGTTGTGGTTTGTGATTACGAAGATCTCTGGCAAGCGGATGTTGTTGAAATGCGTCCGTATGGGCGATATAACAAAAGACATAATTATATATTGATTGTAATCGATGTATTAAGTAAATACGCGTGGGCATTACCTTTGAAGAATAAAAGCGGAAGTGAAATAGTTACGGCATTATCTTCGATATTATGAAATAGACATCCAAAAAATTTGCAAACGGACGAAAGAAAGGAATTTTATAACAGTGCTGTGCAATGTTAAAAAAATATAATGTTAATCATTATTCTAGGCATTCGATGATGAAAGCGTCGATAGTGGAAAGATTCAATCGCACATTAAAAAACAACATGTGGAAAGCCTTTACACTTAAAGGTTCATATAAATGGATCGAAATATTACCGCATTTATTATCGGATTACAATCATCGCGTACATCGAACAATTAATACGTGACCGATAGATGTGACACCCGTAATTGCTAAAAAAAACTCTTATCCACAGTATACAATCGTATAAAAATTGCCCCACCAGCGAAATTTCGACTCAACGATCCGGTGCGTGTGAGCAAATTCAAAACGATGTTCGAAAAAGGATACACACCGAATTGGTCCACCGAAATCTTTCGCATCGCTAAGATACAACGGACCAATCCTGTAACGTATCTTCTGATAGATTATCGCGGTGACGCTATAACAGGTGGTTTTACGAACACGAATTACAACGAGTCGCCAATCCAAATGTTTATTTAATAGAAAAAATTTTACGCAAACGAGGAGAAAAAATATATGTAAAATGGTTAGGAATGGACAGTTCGCACAATTCCTGGATAACAAACATTACTACGCTATAATTTATGACACACACACACACACACACACACACACACATATCGTGTAGCATGTGCTAAAAATAACCACAAGGCCGTCGCCCGATTCATTGTCAGTGATCAAATTTTATCATCACCGTTATCTCGTGTTAAAAATAACCTTAAGGCCGTCGTCCGATTCATCGTCAATGGGTCATATTTATCATTACCGTAACCTCATCGTAGTTTTATCTTTTCCCGACTCCGGATGCATCCGTTCGCATTCTCGGTCGGTGTGTGGTGCATCGTTACAATCGTGAAAGAATTCAACGATGCGGAAGTGGCGCTCAAATATTTACGGAAATATGGCTATCTTAAAACCGACACGTTGTCAATGTCATCGAAAAATATGGAACAAGTTTTTCGTCACGCTCTCGGATTATTTCAAGAATATTATCAAATACCCGGACTGGGTAAACTGAATAAAATCACATTGGACAAAATGCGCGAACCGCGATGCGGCCTCACAAACCTTTCAGATCAGACGGATCGAAACAGAAACAATATCTGGCCGAAGAAACATTTCACGTGGAATTTTTATCTCGCCGACGAGGAAACTATGAAAGTGACCCAGGCCGCGTTCGATCTGTGGATGGCAAATTTATCGTTATCTTTTAAACGCGTATCTCTGAATCCCGATATACTGTTATCGTATCGCGAGGGCCTTCACATGAATATTGACAAGAAAATTACTGATATGTGCCCGAGTCCTTTAGACGGCCCCAGTGGTGTACTCGCTCACGCATCCTTTCCCAACGGAGATGAAGATTACGTCACGGAGGTGCACGTAGATAGAGCGGAATCGGGGCATGTTCATATTAATAGAAATCCTCCACGCACGCACAGTCTGTTATACGTAATCGCGCATGAAATCGGCCACACATAAGATTTGCATCACAGCGAACACCAGGATTCGATTATGTTTGCCATGGCGCCCGGTGAAATAAAGTTTTGCATTAAATTGAGCTTAGATGATATTATTCATATTCGATATCTATACGGTGCTAATTACCACGGTTCTACAACTACAACACCGCCCACCACTACAACTGTTGCAACAACAACAACAACAACAGCAACAAAATATATCAATCACGATCCGTGTGTCCTGCAAGATTTTCATGTAATATTAATCATAAACAATCAACTGTATATTGCATATGAAAAGTACATATGGTCGATTAATATCAACGAAAATACTTATGAAAAACCGATCGTAATATCAGATTACATGCAATTTCTTCGTGACAATTTCACATACTTACTGGTTGCATATCAGAAACCTACGGGCAACCTGATGATATTTGCAGATAATTTCATATACGTAGTGTCATATCCTAGTTACGAATTGATTCAGAAACTTTCGTTCAACGATTTCGGTCTTCTACCTACAGCCAAAATCAATACCACAATAAACACTAACAAAGGATGGAGTTTCATTGTTTACAATGATCACATAGTCGGGGAAATAGACAATTGTTCAACACGAATCATGAGTCATCGTTCAATCGACAAGATATTTCCAGAAATACCAACCGGAATGACGACCACATTTCGATATACTGACGGAAATTTATACTTTGTTAAAAATCATTTCTATTACAAATTTAACGATTTTGTCAAACTCGTCACGGCTACCGGTAAGTTCGACCTGCAGATCGTAGGTGTCGCTTGCCCGCGAGACAATTTGATAAAACAATTACGAGACCTATTCGGTCAATTGATCCAAATCGACTCCTTTGCAACAAGAGGAGAAGAAGAAGAGAAGAGGGAGAAACAATAACGTGAGAAAGAAAAAGAGAGAAGAGATTAAAAAAAAAAGAGAAGAATACAACGAACGATCACGATTCTCCAATAACTCCGCGTAATTTTTTTCTTCCCTTCATTGCCGTCTTAACCGCGAAAAAGAGAGAAAGATCGCGCATCGTAATGTACGCGTTAATCAACAACGAACGTTCCCCCTCTACCAACAACCGCCAGTCCAACGATGAGATAACCGACACGAGAAAACGAAAATCACATGACGACGATGACGTTTCAACGGAAGAACTCGTTATAAATAACAACGGTGGTCAGGCACGTAACAAAAAAAATAACAACAACAAATGGAACGAATAAGTTTTATTATTATTATCGTTTATTTAAAAAAACACTTTTGCACTACTACCACCATTTTGTTCACTAGAAACGTTGAAAGCGTCAACATTCCCGTACGAATCTTAACGAGAAAATATCTACTGACAAAAACGGGTTACAAATTCATCGAAATAGGAATCACGGCGATACTTCCATCCCGCGTAAACGTCGTTATAGGCGACAATTACGGCAAGGAAATCCCACTCTCAACGATCGTGTGGAAAAACTTCCTCGAGCAAGAATCAAACGTGATGTCGAATCTACGACGCAGTGGCAACAATGTGAGAGGAGGAGGAGGAGATTTCCCGAATGATATTCAAATAGAAAATCTAACGCTACGCTTCGGAAAGATCAATAATCTACCGATACTGACACTGGAAACGTCCACGACTCATCTCTTGTCCGTGTCGCAGGTCACCGTTATCAATACATACAAACTCAAATATTGTATAAACCGCATCACTAACTCACTATGTGCAATTACTAATAACATCGACGCGAAATTACGACAATTTCTCGACATCGCGCGCACAATATCCGATAATGTGAATATCACTAAAGCAATACTAAATAACGATTCGTTTGATCGAAACAATATAATCGATTGCGAACTCGTCGCCTTGATATTCAACAAATAAGAAAATAAATATTAAAAATTTTTTATTTAACCATATGACTGTTTTCTTTTTATCCTCTATTATGAATCACAGATTATTTATAAACAAAGGTTTCTCATCGAATCGGGAATTCCGCAAAAAATGTACACATATTTTTCTCTCTTTGTCTTTTTTCTTTTTTATTTAATCTTTTATACACGAACAATATATATTATACTCTCCTTTTTTCTCTCTCAATTATCAAGAAATAAAACCTGTTGATTCTCTCTCTCGAAAAACCCCGACAACGCTTTTGATTCATTATCATCACGCCTCAGGAGCAATTTTTTTTTCTTACATTTTGATGCTCAAACAAAAAATGATTGAATCCTTTTTTTCACATATTTTTACAAAGTGCGAGACTCCATCCTAAAAAAATAAATATCGCATACATATATAATCTTTTTTATTTCTCTCATTATTATTATTATTTTTTGTTATACGTAGCTCTCAATTATCGAGAAATTGAAACTGTTGTTGATTCTCTTGAACGACTCCGGGTATCGCTTTCAATTTATCGGCTATCTGATCCATTAAACGCCTCATGAGCAATTTCTTACGTTCGCTGCTCGAACTTAGAAATTGAGTTCTTATTTTCGCATACTTCCACCAAATGCGAGGCTCCCGTCCTAAAATATCTTTGGCGTCGTAAATTTAAAGACGAACGAGCTCGGTGCCCCTCTCGCCCGGTGATTTCACCGTGAGCACGCATCGATTCTTCACCTTCGCGATATATTGTTACACGCAATCGCGCGTGATCTCGCGACAATCGTCAAACAATGCGTACAACCCACCATTCCTCTTTCTCCTCCTCCCCCATTAACGATCTCCATTGCTTCCCGCTTTTTTTTCTTGACAACTCTCTTATCCGTTATCTTCGGCACCGTCGTACCAGCATTATCATCGACAGACGCGATTCGATTAGCAGCAACGGTCTCCATTAGATTCGACACATACTCCTCGTAATAATGAATCCAATCGTAGAAACACTCCTCCGAGAGAATCTCGTTAATGTAAGAAGCCAAATACAATTTTTGCGGCATATTCTCACGTATAACCTTAATTATGTCATCGACGCTACAAGGAGCGCTACGTGAAGGTCCGCTGGACAGCCACAATTCGTGCAGATCAACCAACACGTCGCACGAAGCGGCCGCTTCGTTTCTGCATTGATCTGCATTTACAATGTCTCGAACAGCGTTAATTTTCGACTGTCTATTGCACACGGCGACCGTCATCAATCGAATATTAGGCAACGGTGTGATTTCCGGCGACCATAATTCCCGTAACAAATCGAGAGGAGTGAAAGGAAACGACATTACTCCCTCCTTCTCCTCTTCTTCCAGCAACTCTTCGTTATTTTTATCACGATCTTCATTATCATCATCGATCGTCACTATTACCTCTCTATCCTTCCTCTGCTTCTTTTTCTTTCTTTCTTTCGTATGATCTTCCTTTACATTGTCATCATCATCATCATCATCATCATCAAACTCGATCGATCGCAATGCTCTCTCAACATCGGCTCGTTGCTGCTGTTCCTGAGTAACGACGGATCGCTGCGTATCAATACTTTTTTTCATATATTTGTTACGCGACAATTCGATCGACTCGCTATTCTCCATCGTTCTCTCTCTCTCTCTCTCTCTTGATCTCGTATCACCACTCCCTCAGTCCACACTCCGTGGAGAAAAAAACAACAAAATATTATATACGTCAATCCAAAACGATACTTGCAATACTTCTATTTACTCCGGCTGAGAAATAAGGAATATATATACCCCCTTTACCGGAAAACAGAAACAAATTATCTATTCTCTCTCTCTCTCTCTCTCTCTCTCTCTCTCTCTCTCTCTCTCTCTCTCTCTCNTCTCTCTCTCTCTCTCTCTCTCTCTCTCTCTCTCTCTCTCTCTCTCGCAAACAGGAAACATTTTTCCCGCAAAAAACACACACCAATCGTTATATACACGAAACCATCCATCCTGTGGAAAAACAATTTTCTTTTTATTTAATACGCACTGTTCCTGACAAAGACGTATTTTTTTTTCTTTCACATATCGCATATCCCGCGGATATGTAATATATCATTGTCGAGATATCGCGAACGGCGTCATCCACATCCCGCGGATAAACCATCGGCTCACCGTCACCTTCTCCTCAATCACGGATACTATGCGCGCGTCATCGGACGCGCGCGTTTGTGTCACGGAACGACACTGAACCCGGGCGCCGGGCGGGGTGCGGGGAGCGGGGAGGATTCAGTTATTCCCTGCTCCCCGCACCCCGCCCGGCGCCCCCTGTTTTGGAACATACCTTGCCCAACTACTCTCGAGGATCACCGGCGCGCCCCTAGTTGCCGATCATCGATCACCATTGTACACCCGGGTTATCCTATCTCCGAGGATATCGCTGGTCCGCGTGTGGGTCCTCCCCCCTATATGTTCAAAAATATGCACCCCCCTATTTTTCTAATTATCTCCGCGACCCCATGTCAGCAAATTGCCCTCACACCCCACAACCCCCTTCTCTGTCCCTGGACCGCCTGGCATGACACAGAGGGCCTACCAGTACAAGACCAGGAACATCCCCCCAACTAACCCAGCTCCATTTAAGGCCGGGAGAAGCCGGTGGCTGTGCCCTCCCAGCCACCTAGGAGGAGGCGCTCTTAGGCGGCACCCCCCACTATCTGCGGAGCCCTGAAAAGTTGGCGAAGCCACTCACCCTTCCGCCCCATGTCTGAAGAGCAGAAAGAGAGAATCGCCTCCCAGGCTTTCTCGCTCTTCACCATGGCTTTCACCACGGCAGGGAGCGACATATCCTCCCCCATTACTGCAGCCAGGATACTGCGCTCCACTGCCCATGCCGGACAGTGTGCCAACATGTGCTGCGCGGTGATCCGACTGGCCGCACAGTAATAGCACTGCGCCATATGCTCCTTTCCAATGCGACACAGGTACTCACCGAAGCAGCCGTGCCCGGTGAGCACCTGTGTCGCGTGATAGAACAGCCCGAAGTGGCCCCTGCTCACTCATTTGAATAAACAGGGGCGGATGGCCTCGATAGTCCTCTGGCCCGGCAGGTTGGAGCCCCCTAACTGCTCCTTCCAGAGCAGAAGGGCTTTCCGCCGGGCCAGCCTTCGGATCTTTTCTACGGCCCCGGCCGTTACCGTCGACCCGTCTCGACGGAGCTCCCTAATACGAGTATACGTGTCAGCGTATATCCTGGCTAGGAGCTCCGCCGGGAGCATGCCGGCCAGGGCCGTGACGGTCGCATGCGAGACGGTCCTGTAAGCGCAGGTGAGACGGTTGACCATTACCTTTTGGGCGCCATTTACCAGCGGTTGGCCCCCATCTCACCCACCCACACCGAAGCCCCATAAAAGGCCACGGAATGGACCGTATTCGCATACAGCCGCCTCACTAGGGATTTAGGACCACCGAGATTGGGCAAGAGGCAGGCAAGCGCGCCTGCCACCCTGCCCAGTCAGGGGCTCAGTCGTTCGAAATGCTCGACGAAGCTCCAGGTTCCATCCAAGGTGAGGCCCAGGTATTTGATCCCCGGCATCACTTCCACGCGGGCCGACCCCACTCTTATTTGTGCCTGAGGGGGGACCCCCTGGATCTGGCGTGCATAAACATCGCTTCGGTCTTGTGGGTGGCCACCCTCAAGCCCAACGCACAAATAGAGCGCACGGCGCACTCCACCGCCCCGTTCGCCAGGGCCACTGCCTTCTCCCAGCCGGTGCCCCCGGACAGCACCAATGTATCGCCCGCGTAGCAGACAAGGGTGCTGCCCAGGGGAAAGGCCGTCCTAACAACTCGGTCATGTTCAAAGCAGGGGTCCTAAAACTGACCCCTGTGGAACTCCGCACCACATTCCCTTTCCGCGTTGGAGTCCGTCCTTGTCGACGAACTCCAACCTTCTCTCCCGGAAGTAGGCCCGGACAATGTGGACCAGGTAGCGCGGGAGGCGATGGTAGCGCATCGCCGCCTCTATCCGGTCACAGGGAAGGGAGTTAAATGCGTTCGTTATGTCAAACGAAACCGCTGCAACTACCATCCCCTGTTCTATCTCGGCATCCGCGAAGGCCCTCACGTGGAGAATGGCGTCCACTGTGGAGCGACCCGCGATGAAGCCGTATTGCCCGTCGCTAAGGTCCGGGCCTTCTCGGGAGAGGTGCCGGACGAGGCGGGTTGCTATTATTCTCTCGAATAATTTTCCCACCTCGTCCAACAGGCATATCGGCCTGTATGCGGAAAGGGCACCAGGGGGACGGCCCTCTTTAGGGATGAGGACCAGTTCTGCCTTTTTCCACCGGCTGGGAAAGACGCCGACTCTGAGGCACCCTGTAAACTGATGCTTCAGTCGGCCCTTTATGTCGGCCATGGCCAAGGCCCACACACGGCCCGGGACTCCGTCCGGCCCGGGGGCTTTGGACGCTCCCCCGAGCCTTCTGACAGCCTACGCTAGCTAGACCCTAGATACCCCCCGGTCCTCGTCCCAATCCGGGGGGGAGGGGGAGGGGGCTCGTATGGGAGGGGTGGCACCCCCTCCTCCGGGAACAAGGTTCCGACTACGTTGTCGAGAGCCGGGAGGTCAAGGCTCTCTATTACCGGGGGCGCCCATGGCCTCAGTCTTCTGAGGATGATTCGGTAGGGGCGTCCCACGTATCCCCGTCCAGAGTCTTTAGGAGCTTTCCCCAGGCCCCGGACTTGGCCTTCTTAATCTCTGTGCACAAGGCCTTTCGTGCGGTTCGGAAGGCCCTGCAGGCTCTCGCCGTTTCCACGGCGTAAGGCTCCCTCTTGGTCCGCTGCATCTTCCTCCTGGCTTGGACGGAGAGGCGCCTTTTCTTGGCGATCACTTCAGTCCACCAGTATTTAAGGGCGATGGGCGGGCCCGGGGCATGGATGCATCGTACGCGCGTTTCATATCGGCCACGAGTCCGTCCGCCTCCACCTCGATTGCGGCCGAGGTCCCCAGGGGGGAAGGGTTTCCCCCCTGGCCCATTCCGTGGCCGCAACGGACGCCCTGAGGTCGTCCTCCCTCAACTTTTAGAGGGCCCATCTTCTCCGTCGCTCCCGCCCCCCCCTCGCGGCGGCGGCTGAGCACCTCGGGCGGGGTGGTGGATAAAACCACCTTGATATACAGGTGGTCTGAACCTGTATCGATGCCCTCCACCAACCTCCAACCGCCTATCACGTGCGCCGCAGGGCCGCTGACCCAGGTGAGGTCGACTATCGATTCGCCCTGCGGATGCACGCAGGTGCTCACTGAGCCCTCGTTTAATAGGTGAAGACCCAATGCCGCCGCCTACTCTTCTGTGAGCCGACCACGAACGTTCGTGACCGGGGACCCCACGCCGTTGATTTGGCGTTGAAGTCTCCAGCCACGATGATCGGGCGGGGGGCGCATCCCCTGACTACCTTTGCCACCCGGTCTAAATATTCCTCGTAGTCGGCTCTTTTCCAACGAGGGAGGGCATAAAGAGAGACAACACACAGGTCCCCCCAATTCACCGCCAACAGAAACTCCCTCGCCGTGATAAGATTCGGCCGTGAAGATTCCTGGCAGCTCCTCCAGTAAACTGCCGCCGAGCCTCCCGGAATACTGAACCAGCGAGGGTCGTCTTCCGTGATCCGGTAAGGCTCAGCGGCTACCCCCAGTCCGGCGCCGCGCTCGGCAAGGGCGTGCAGGAATAAGTCCTGCGCGACGCCGGCATGGCGCAGATTGGCCTGGAGGAGTCTAGTTGCAATTGGCGGGCTGTTTTATCGCCTTCTCCAAGCCTCAGTTACGATAGGGGACGGGTTCTATATTCCCATTTGACCCCCTCCCCCCTGGAGAGGTGGGTTCCGCCATTTCGACTTTCCTGAGAGCGACGCTCCTCCGTCGCCTCTGGGGGAAGAGGGGGGTCCATCTCCTCCCGGACGGGGCTCCCTGCTCTCCCGCGGTGGGGGTTACGCCGGGCACTCCCGAGGTGTCCCGGAGGGGTTGGCTCTCGCGAGGCCGTAGCGAGGTCGAGGCCGTCGCGAGGTCAAGGCCACGTTCCTGTGAGGGGGCAGACGGGGTGGGGTTAAGGCGTTCCCTCCCCCCCTTTTTTTCGTCTCCCCGTCTTTCTCTGGAAGGCGAGGCAAACCTCCTCCCTCAGTCTGTGGACCACCGTCTTGTCTCCGCTGGAGCACACCGGGCATGCGATTTGCCCGCTGCACTCCGCGGCACAGTAGCCCGGGCCGCCGCAACGATAACACACGCCGGACCTATCGACGTCGCTGCGGCAGTATTGGCGGACGTGCCCGTCTTCTAGGCACTTGAAGCATTGGAAAAGCCTTGCCGCCAACACTTCAACCCGGGGTATCCCCCCGCCCACCTGGATGCGGCCCGCCTCCGTGGCTTTTCTGGCCACGAAAACCGGGCATTGCACTCAGGCTGTGGAGAAACCGTTGGGGGCTCTCCTTATCCTCCCGACTCTAATAGCCGAGGGTTCACTTTCGGCGACGCCGGCCACGGCGGCAGCAATTTCCTCCGTCGTGACCGATCCTTCTAAGTCTTCTCCATCTTCTTTGAGGGGCGATCCACTTTCATCACTCCTATCGTTGGCGAAGACTTTTTTCAGCCTACCGGCTAAAAGTTTCGTTTTTCTTTTCTCCTTTGGGCCGGGCATCTCTAGGATTAGGGTTCCGGAGGCCCTGGATTCCCAGCTCGGAGAGGGAGATCGCTCCTCTGGGCGTCCGCATTACCTCGCCATATCACCCTTCCGGGCAGGTGATGCAGACGGCCGTTGTGTTTGGTGCTCTCAAGTTACGCCTAGTGTTGGGGCTTTCCTTCTTGGGGGGAGGGGGAGCTTTGCCCCACTTGGGGGTTGGTTGCCTTCCGTTTGGGGTAAATTCCCCTCCTTTGTTTGAGAAGTCTGATTGGGCGCCGCTCTTTTGCCCCTCCTTCTCCCTACCATCTTGTTCCAGCGCTCCTCTTTGGGGGACTGCGTGGTAGGGGGAGGGGTTCTCTTTCATTGGGGCGGGTTTGTCCTTGGGCTGGGGTTTTTCAGACCCCGAGCCCTTGGAACCCGCTTTGGAGGTTTGGTAGGGGCCAGCTCGATTTCTGGAGATGCCATTAGCCTGAGGTTTCCGGCATGGGGAGTTCGGGAGGAGGGGGCGGGGGGTAGGAGCTGTGCCCCGGCCTGCTTCTCCTTCTTCTTCCTCTTGCTCCTCTTGGTTCCCTCCTTCCCCGTCACTTTCTGCGGCGGAGGAGGGGGTGGCCTCGTCTCCCTGCCGTCCCTTGAGGGAGGCCAGGGAGTCTGGTACCCCTCCGTCGCCATCTCCTCTCTCTCTCTCTTATGTGGGCCCCCTCTCGGAGTTCATTTTTGAGGCGAGGAAGATAGGGGTGGAGGCTGGAGGCCCAAGCGTGCTAGGATCCTTGGGATCCAGACCTCCAGTTCCGCCTCCAAGTCAAGGGCCGCGGTCTCCTGCGGGGGCCTGAACATTCTTGGGAGCTTGATAACAGTCGAAACCTCCTTGAGTGGTGGCCTCACCGCCTGCGGAATTATTTCCCAAGTCTGCGGGCTTGTGGGGTCCGGGGGAGGTTCTGGGACGGGGATCGTCCCTGCAGGGGTGCTGTCCTCACCGGACTCCTCCGATTCCACTATAGGCGGACCACTCTTCTCCTTACTCTGGGCGGGAGATTCTCCGCCCGAGTGGGTGTGTGGGAGAGGGGCGGAGTGGGGGGCCTCTACGTTCTCTTTACCTATACCCTAAAGCTATCGATCACAGTTCTCAGGCGGGCATTGTCCAGCCTGAGCTGAGACACCTCCTCTCGAAGAACCCCCCACTCCTCCTCCGATATTGTATTCCTTCTGCTCTGCGCGCGGAGGGACAAGGCCGTCGTAGCCGAGGAGATCGCTGTGATGGCCTCCCATATGTCTCGTACTGTAGTGCTCTTGAGGTTGGCAGAATGGTGGGCGACCTTCTTCAAGGTTTCCACATTTTCCACCGCAACGGCGGTGAGGGTGGCGGTGGAGTACTCTCTGTATTCCCTCGTCTTTCTCGCTTCGTTGGCCAATTCGCGCTTATAACGCGCATTTGGCTTAATAAGGGACTATGGGTCTAAGGTGGGCTCCTCCCCGTCTCCCCTCTGCCTCTTCCACCTCCTTTCAATTCCCGTCTCTTTTTCCTCTCTTTCTTCTTCTAATGTTCCACCTTCACTTCTTTTTCCTTCCGTCCTCCTCTTGGCCTTGGACACTCTCCTCCTCTTTTCTTCCGGGCCGAGTTCCAGATTGGTAACTGAGACCAATATACCAAGTGTAGAAGGATGAAACCGGAATTTTTTTGTAAAAATTACACGTCTGTTGTTTGAAAATGATGAAAAATATTTTATTCAAAATAATGTCCATTGCTATTTATATATTTTTCCTACCTCTCCGACAGTTTATGAATGCCACGACAAAGAAACACTTCTTTTTTTTTAAGCGAACCAGCTAACGAGCCATTTTCGTACATTTTCATACGAATTAAAGCGTTGTTCAGCGAGAGCGTGTCCCATTGATGCGAATAGATGATAATCGGACGGAGCCAAGTCTGGAGAATAAGCCGCATGCGTTAGTATTTCCCAACTGAACGCCTCGATCGTTTCCCTGACCCGTTTTGTTGCGTGTAATGGGGCATTATCATGGAGTAAAATTATTTTGTGTTGTCTTTTTCCATATTTTGGTCGTCTTTCACGCGATTTAAATCGATCATTTGCTGTTGGTAGCGATCAGTGTTAATGGTTTCACCAGGTTTTAACAGCTCATAATAGATTACACCCTTCTGATCCCACCAAACACAGAGCATTGTCTTCTTTCCAAAGCGATTGCAGTGGATGTAGATGGTTCGCCTGGATTCACCCATGATTTCTGACGCTTAGGATTCTCAAAATATATCCATTTTTCATCACCTGTCATGATACGATGGACTTTTTTTTGTATCTGTCGAGCAGCATTTCACAAGTGGTTTTTCGATTTTCTTGCTGTCTTTCATTCAGTTCATGCGGAACCCACTTTCCCACTTTCTGAATTTTTCCCATGGCTTTCAAACGAATTGAAATAGCTTTCTACGTCACATTCAATTCATCCGCGAGTTCTTGTTGAGTTTGAGTGTGATCTTCATCCAATAAAGCTTGCAATTCGTTGTCTGCAAACTTTTTCGGTGGTTTCCCACGTTCTTCGTTTCTCACGTCAAAATCACCACCTTGAAATTTTTTGAACCACTCGAAACACTGTGTTTTACCAAGAGCATGCTCTTCACCGTAAGCTTCGACAAGCATTCGATGGGTAGCAGTTTTCTTCAAATGATAACAAAAAACCAATGCTGTCCGCAAATCGTTGTTCGTAAGCACAAAACTCGACATGTTTAAGGTTATAGAAAAATATACCGGTGTATGGAACTTGGGTTGTTGTGTGTTGAAAATCTTCGTCAGCTGTTAGAGGGAGATGATGGCGCTGCAGAAGCGGTCTTACGGTCCCTAAACTGATGGCTAGCACCTTTTATAGGGAAATTCCGGTTTTATACTTCTATACCTAGTATACGAGGGTGGATGAAATATAAACGAGCCTTTTGCAAAAAACCATATATTTTTCAAAATTAATTCTAATTTACATTTTTCTTATTTTTCTACAGAGTCCCCATCTTATCTACACACTTCCTCCAATAGTCTGGTAATTTTTAATCACGGTATCATAAAAAGTTCGTGGACGTGTATCAAACCAATTGCACACGAACTGCTGCACTTCCTCGTTCGTTGCGAAGCACTGTCCACCAAGGGCTTCCTTGGCCCAAAGATATGGAAGTCGTATGGTAACAGGTCTGGGCTTTAGGGTAGATGTTCTAGGACAGCCCAGTGCATATCGGCCAATTTTTGTTGTGTTCTTACCGCACGGCTTTCTGCTCTGCATTCAACAACTTTAGAACCCAACGAGCTGACACTTTTCGAAATACTTATTCATTGCGAAAGATTGATTGCACACTTCTATAGCTGATCTGAAGTTCCTAAGAGAAGAAAGAAGAATTTCAAGAACAGCTAAGTGCCGATTGCCTTCGATGAGTTCTCAAACAACCTCGGTGTTTTGTGCTGTGATACTGGTGCTGGGACGACGGAAATATTTGCAACACGCTCCAGTCCTTTTTTAAGTTCGTTACACCACTGCTTTACCCGAGCCCATGAAAAGGTTCTTCCCCGAACTGTGGGAGTAGACGGCGCCTAATTTCAGCAGCATTTACATTTTCGTTGACGAAAAACTTAATAATAACAGGTTGTGCAACTGCGGGGTGTACCTCTTTCTCGCTTATCGTGATTGCTGTTGAGAATAAGAAGCACGTGTCGCTTTAACGTTATTATTGCCTTCCACATGACCTCCCTGCATTGTCCAAAACGTTGCAGACCTCTCACGCCGCAGACGGGTTCGCAATTTAAAAAGGCTCGTTTATATTTGATCGACCCTCGTATATTTACTGGTGCATTTTATTTAAAACATTTTGTTTATGTATACGTCAAACAGTTCATGTACTTAGTTAACTATCAACATTATATGTCAATGTATAAAATTGTGTAATATCGTAGAAATTGTCGAATTATAATTAATAGTTTTTACATACGGACTAGTAAGTTGTACTTCAAAAATATTGATTATATGTACGTCGCTGTACCATTGTACTGTAACGTATAGAATAATATATAGCAGTTTCTACATGTTCTCAATATCGCCAATTGCCAAAGATATATATTAGATGAGCAAAAACGTTCTGAGCTTTATATTTCATACAACCGAAACAACAGTTTAAACTTTATTTATCTTCCTGTCCTTTTGCGTTTTTAAAGGGTTGACATTTGGCTTTCTAAAATTCCATGCGGTTTGGCATTTGATGTACACATCCTCAAAAATCAGTAGTGTTCACGATGCCAATAACAAAAAAGCATATTTTATTTTCCATCCGCTTTGAGTTTTATCTAAAGAAAATACTTCTAAAGCCACTAAAATGATATGTATTGCATATGAAGAGAGCTGTAAGTCATGCTATGTGTAAAAGATGATATCAAAAATTCACCAAAGAGATTTCAGTCTTAAAGATGAATCGCGTGCTAAACGCCCTCAAAAGATTGAGACGGACTAATTGCAAGCATTGCCGGATATAAACACTACGCAAACTGAAAAGGAACTTACAGAACAGCTTGGCGTTACGCGGAAAGCCATTTTCGTACATTCATATACGGGCAATGTTTCAGAAGGAAGGTGGATGGGTTCTGCATAAACTGTCCGAAGACAACAAAAATTGACGGTGTGACACTGCACTTACTTTGCTTTCAAAGTTCCAGCAAAAAGATTTTCTTCACAAAATTGTTACAGGCGATGAAATGTGGATTTTTTATGATAACCCTACGTGCAGAAAATCATAGGTTGACCTTGGTCAACCTTTGACATCAACGTTAAAGCCCAATCAATGCTAAGAAAGTTTTGCTCTGCATCTAGTGGGATTGGAAAGGTGTGTTGTATTACGAATTGTTACAACCGGGCGTAACAATTACGGCAGACCGCTGCCAACAACAATTGACCAATTTGAACGATGCATTAGAAGAAAAAAGACCATTTACTGGCCAAGGAAGTCGTAAAGTGATCCTCCTTCATGTCAATGCCCGACCACATATTACGAAAGCGACTCAGGACTATATCTTTTCGTTAGGTTTGGAACTTCTCCCGCACGCAGCGCATAGCCCAGACTGGCGCCTTCCTATCACTACCTATTCCGATCGCTGCAGCATTACTTGGCTGATACATATTTTATGAGATTTGAAGAGATACGAAAATGCATTGATAACTTTATCGCTTCGAAGTTGGTGAGCTTCTATCGTCAAGGAATTCGTAAGCTACCCGAAAGATGGTAAATGATCATTGATGCAAACGGGGAATATTTCGCTGTTTAATATTATTTTGTTTGTTTTTGAATAAAGATTGAATTTTGCAAAAAAACTTTGAACTTTTTTGCTCACCTAATATATACAACGTGAGCCAATAGTCACTTTACCATTTAAAAATGAAATAACTTTTTTACTTTTAATTATTTAATTATTTTCTTTCTATTATTATAATGTACTGTTACGCTCGCGCGGGGAAATAAAACGAAACAACGTTA
>NW_014556379.1:0-4830 GCF_001313825.1 Dinoponera quadriceps
ATTTCGTTACGTTTCAGCAAAGAATCGCAGGCATTAATTCGGTCCAAAAGGTTCTTTTGCGTCAATTCGTGTGGCACCAATACATCGAGCTTCTTCTTGAGACCAGCCTTATGCAAATGGTTTCAAACGGTTTTCTGGCTAATCTTCAGTTCCTGTGCAATGGAATAAGTGCTCACATGCCGGTCCGACTCGACGATTTACATGATTTTATCGACATTTTCGACGATTGGCCTACCAGAGCGTGCCTCATCTTCGACGTCCATATTACCAGAACGGAATCGTTGGAACCACCGCTTTGCNCCTTATGCAAATGGTTTCAAACGGTTTTCTGGCTAATCTTCAGTTCCTGTGCAATGGAATAAGTGCTCACATGCCGGTCCGACTCGACGATTTACATGATTTTATCGACATTTTCGACGATTGGCCTACCAGAGCGTGCCTCATCTTCGACGTCCATATTACCAGAACGGAATCGTTGGAACCACCGCTTTGCTGTTGCATTCGATACTGTATTGGGTCTATAAACAGCACAAATTTTTTCGACCGCCTGCTCCGCCTTTTCACCTTGGTCGTAGTGGTATTGAAGAATGTATCGAATTTTCTCTTTTTTTACCTCTATTTTAGAACGCTGTAACACACAACTGCTTTGACTAAACACAAAACTGTCACAGAACTTTTTTTGAAGCGTAATGTCACTTTTAAATCGACGTATAGTATGACCCGATGCGATGTATACATCTAGCGGAAAACGTTCAGAACTTTTTACTTCACCTAATATATCAGCTGTATGTTAATTTAACATTGAAGTAATAATCAAAAGTGGCTAACACAAAAAGATTTTAACATTTGAACACAAGATGTTTTACCGTATAGTGGCTTGATTTTAGTAACTAAGCATTTTCAGGTCAAATGTAGTATCTCAGAAATGGAGTCATGCGACGTAACGTGGGTTGTAAGTATGAACGCACAAAGGAAGGTACCGAGTGCAGTCCGCCCGTCAATATGGTTTCGTTGGTCGTCAACTTATACTTAGCAGCAAAACTGAATGCTATTTTGCCTATAAGACTCGCATGACTTTCGTCACAAAAACGTGCAGCGCAAAATTGCAACAATAATGCAAACGCTTTTCTCAATGCTCTCTACGTTTCTGCAAACCAATTCCACACGCTTTATACTAACTGCAAAACTGTACCTACCTTTATTCTCTACAATAATATATATTTATATCATTCGTCTAAAATGTGATCGTTAGGTTAAGTGGAAAACGATATTATGGCCGTCTGTTTTCAAAAAGTGATCTTTCAATCGGATACCGACGATATTACTGCTATTCTTCAACGTGCCAAACTTTATCTACTACGGAGAACTGCACTGACGTTAATTCACTGCATTTTAAGTTTAACCTCGTGAAATTATTTAAACGATTTCTTCAAACCTTCGCCTCCAATGGCAATTTCTACATTAATATAAAGTGTGTCCTTCGTCTGGAGTTCAACTTTGACGACTGACCGCTCTAAGCCGTTTGAATAAATAATTCTTGTAGAAATTCACTCGCAAAGAGAATTACCATAAGATCACATATTCAGAATTTTGAATATTCATTATAAAATATACTGTAAATAAAGCCCAATTTCATGATACATGTTCATCATGCAAAATTTACTAAAAACTACAGGACAAGTTATTCACTTAAAATTAGCACATTTTCTTTCTTGTAGAAAAGCATTATTATTTTTCAATCGATTTTCTCCGAAACTTGTTAAAGGTATATCCGACGGTATACCAATCAATGGTGTCCCTTTCCCCTTTGTGTTATACCTTGTTTTGTGAAAGCCACATAAAATTGTACAGCACTGCTACTCGTGCCATGGATGTAATTGACAACCCTTCATTATTCGCAAGCTGCACTTTGTTTCTCCCATATCCGATCGCACGGAGAAGAGTTAGTGTTTTGCAGTCTCTTTCAAAGGAAGGTATTCGCTAACGTATAATATATGTTGATTGACATATTTCGTACAAGGAAGTATCGCACGAGGATCGTCTACTTTATTATTGATAGAATTCGGCTGGAATCAACAGGTCTTCGTTCATCTCCCCATTGCTTTGCATGATATGCGATACGCGTAATTGCAACAGGACCGATTGGAAAAACTTGGTGTTTACGGTCGTTCCCATTTATGCGTGTATGGCCTACCGTCCATTATTTATTCATCTCTCGCATATGAAGAAAGGAATTCAGAAGTTAGTCGATCGCGCAGTGTTGCAGCAGTAGCATTTCTCCAACTACTATGGACGTCATCTGGAGTCGTCATTACGGTTTAGTCGAAAAATTATCGCTGTTCACCGGTATGTGGCCGTACCTGAAGCCGAGAACGAGATATCTTCGTATCGGTTTGATGACCATAACCGCAGTAGCCTTATTTGTCCCGCAGGTAAATCAACGATATAATCACGGATTAACTTATCGCGAGACATTAATTGATCGTTTTAGGTCGCGTACCAAATTAAGTGTGAAAGAGATATACAATGTATCCTCAAGTCGGTGCCAACACTTTCGTTCATGTTCGTAGCCATCGTGGCGTTGTATACATTCCCAATAAATATTTCTAAGGTACGTTGTTTAATATTCGTATTTTGGATTTCTCTTGGATATACACAATGTATTTACAAATTTTCAGGACTAGGCTAATAAAAAATTAAAATTATAAGAAAGTAACTTTGTTCCTCCTTAGCCTTCAACATTTCTTTTTCCTTCTTTCCTTTTTTGCCACTTCTAATATTGTCCTGATCATCTTCTTGCCTACTATGGAACCGTTTACACGAAGCGAAAAATGTTGGATCATGTTAATGCTTCATTTTTACTAGCTGCACGCACTATTTCATTAATTTCGGTCGCAGTTTTACTCGCATTTATCGATATGCTCTTCGCGTTAGTAACAATTCGTGTTAGTAACAATTGCTTCGTCAGATCAAACATCTTATCGAACGCTTGTTCATCGACTGTGAAGAATTGGAAACACCCGAAGAGATCGAAATATTCAAGTCGCATGCTATGTTTTGTAAACGTTTCTCTGCGATTTATTCAGGTGAGTATTGAGAATGGGAACTCTGTTCTGCTTGTGTGTGTGTTGCTCTGCCTTTCTTTCTCTCGTAAAATATTTTGTGCTTTGCAGCGTATTGCTTCTTAGGGGTATACGGATTTACGTCTGTAAGCCTTGTGCCACCAATACTCGATGTTCTAATGCCGCTCAACGAATGTCGCCCTGTGTTACTACCAATCCCTGTATACTATTTTGTGGACAGTAGACAATATTTGATTTACATTTACGGATATGCTATTGTCTCTTGCGGAATATGTATGACCGCTTTAGTCGCACACGACTGCATATTCGTCACCTATATCGAACACGTTTGCTGCATGTTCTCTATACTCGGGTAAGAAAGCAATTCCGTGACATGGGGAAATACACGTCGTTCTTAAATATATTATAATGATGTACTCGACAAGAAATAATCGTGAAATCGTCGTCGTACGAATTGCTTATAGATCTCGCTTCGAATGTTTAATTACCATTTACGATAATACTGAAAAAAATACTAAAGCAGATTCAGACGAGACCTACTGTAAAAGAATCGCATTCCTTGTGCACATGCATCGACAGATATTAGAGTAAGTACGTTGTTGTTGAACGTAGGGAAATTTTTGAATTTTTTCGCGGAGTGGAGTTTCACTCAAAAAATAGAGTGCTTGTAGTTTCATTTGGATTCGAGTGACTTTTCATTCATACAGAGTGAATTCATCGCTCTAACACATCGAGTGAATATTTTCGCTTCGTTTCTAATAAGATTTCACTCCAAGAAATTTATTAATTATAATGACACACCGCATCAGACATAATATAAAATGAAATAAAAGAAATAATGAGATATTATGATGAGTACATAATTGATTAACAACTTTTATTTGCCTCAGGTTCGTGAAACTTGTTGAAAAAATCTTTACCATACCTTTCGCTGTACAATTATTGATACTTGTCATATCGTTAAGCTGTACCTTATTACAAGTACATATACTCATTTATTATAGAATTTTTTGGAATCGCAAATATCTAAAATATTACATTTTCTGTATTCAAGATCACACAGCAGGAAGCTGGTGGTTTGGAAATGACCAGGTACGTATTCCACGTGATGGGTCAACTGTTTCACTTGTTCTGTCTTAGTTTTGAAGGACAGAAACTGATAAACCACAGTCTTGAGATGCGCGACAAGATGTAAGACGATCGTCTTATAGCTCAGCTAAAAGAAGCCACCTAATTCCTTTAGATATTCTTTTCTCTGCAGTTAGCTCACGTCTCTTTTTGAAATGTTGCAGATACGGTAGTTCTTGGTACGAAACATCCATTAAATCACAGAAGCTGCTTATTCTGATGATGCTACGGAGTTTTCGACCGACTTTTTTGAGCGCCGGCGAAATTTACGTTTTTTCGTTGGAGAGCTTCACTACGGTAAAGAAAAAAGTGAACTGCTACAAATTAGGGATAGGTGATTCCGATTTGATTTTAAAAATAATCGTCTTTTATTTAGTCAAAATACATATTTGTCGATCGATTTTTTCTTATACATGTATACTTTTTACACAAAACGATTATTTTAATTGAAAGTTAATAAAGTTTTATAAAGTTGTAATAATAGGTGTTATATAATTTTAAAGAGCATATAAATGTATATAAACAACAGCCAGCACGGCTTGTCACTATTATAATTTATACCCAAACATCTTGGTATACCAGGTGTACCGATATGAAGTGAGCGTCAAAATATAAATGT
>NW_014556379.1:5596-8468 GCF_001313825.1 Dinoponera quadriceps
AGCAATTTGAACTATGCATTGATCGAAAAACGACCAGAATGGGCCAGAAGACACGGCAAGGTAATTTTGCTCCATGACAATGCACCTGCACACAAAGCAAAACTGGTTCAGGATACGATCAAAGCACTCGGCTGGGAGCTGCTACCCCACCCGCCGTATTCACCAGACTTGGCTCCTTCCGACTACCATTTGTTTTCATCGATGGGACACGCATTGGCTGAGCAGCACTTCGATTCCTACGAGGAAGTCGAAAATTGGGTGACTAATTGGTTTGCTTCAAAAGACACAGTTTTATTGGCGTGGAATCCACAAATTGCCTGAAAGATGGGAAAAATGTGTAACTAGCAATGGCCAATACTTTGAATAAAATGTTTTTTACTTTCCCACTAAAAAATAGTGTTTTGATTTCACAAAAAAACGCTCATTTCATACCGGTACACCAAGTATATAATTTTAAAGAGATGTAACTCTATAGGGTCATTTCATGAGAATCTTGCTCATAAAATTCAATTGAATTTTGATATTAGTGATGCCATGTTGACTGAATTAAAATATTGTCTTAATCAGACAATTATTGTGAAGATCGAATTCATTTTTATTCAGTTACAAGTTAATGCATGTATCCATTTATGTTATTGTAAAAAAGTTCTTTTCAATTGTGGCTATGTCCGTTCCGACTAAACATTTGTTTTCTAAAGTAGATATTGTACCTGAATTCCGAAACAAAACGTATTCAATGTATGTTGTATTTAAACTCATTATTTGTGGATTCATTATATATGGGAAATAAACACATAAAAATATTTTGGGTAAAAATATTTTAATGGATTCAAAATAATTTTATTTTCTTAATAATATTTCCTTTATGTATATTATAAATATCTTCTCCTCAGAAACTGATATTGCAAAACTGTATAAAACAAAATTAGGTATTCATTTCGATAGTCAAATTTATAATTAGCATTTTATTTATTAGATATATTAGACTTATAATGTAAAAAAGAAAGATAGATAACAGGAACGTTTAAATGCTCATAATATGCAATTTTTTTTAATCGATATTTAGAAAGTTTATTCTTTTAATCCGATTTTTTTAGTAGGTCCGTTAGTTCAAGTTATTTCCAAAGTTATATATTAAGTCCAAAGTTATCTGATGATTCAAAATTGATTAGAAAATGGGTTTTCTTTTTAAAATCGCCCATTTCTAATACAGGTCCGTATGTTTGCAGTTTCTTTACACATAATGACCAAATACTCTTGTTTCAAAGGTCGTCCAAACTTCAATGTCATACTTTACGGTTCTCGCGTCATTTCAATAGAATCACGATCAACATTAGTGCTGCATCTGGTACGTATGCGGTAATACTAATATCCCACGAAAGATGTTGCGTGCATTTTTTATTTTTTTGTAATAATTTATATGTAATAATTTCAGGGCGCTGTTAAGATATCTTAGAGGAATAAAAAGACTTAGTGATTATATAGTTTGTTAATATTCGTTTTTTAAATAAACTAACGATAGAAAACAATGTAAAAAATATACAGCAACCATGAAACAATGCTACCTACGCTTTTGCGTTCTAAGCTTTCATTTTTTATTTAAACTGTAAGGTACATCTGCGTCTATTCCTGTTCCCTATAGTGACTTATGTTCCTTATACGTACAATACATCAATCGATAGGAATGATTCAGAGGGAGGAGGAGAGGAAGTTAAAAAAACAGATAAAATTTTCGTGTCGCTGATTAACATTTGTGCGACTTAACGATTGGTTTTCTTTTTATTAAAGACGCGATTTTTAATAAGAGGATTGCACTGACAGACGCGTCGTGTAGTACACCGAATATTGCAGACGGTTTTCCTTGATATGACGAGTGAGGTTTTCTTTCTTAAAGCACATTGTATTTTGCAGTATATTGTTTCATTGCTATATGTGTGTCTGAACATTACATACCTGCGTTCATTTACGAGATTGCTTACTCACGTATGACGATGAGACAAATTTATACGTGTAAGTAATAACACACTGTTATGAAAGCAACACAAAATTTTTTATCTTCTTCAATTCGTGTCGTTGATTAACATTTGTGCGACTTAACGATTGGTTTTCAATTTATTATCTTCATCATACTCGACAGCAGGTTGAAGTTTGAACCTCTTTAGAGCAATTTTTAAAGGCGCATTTAATTATACGCAAAATACATAAATCTCCAAGAATATTTTACATGAAAGGGAGAAAAATGTAATTATTATCAAGTTACACAATAGTGAAATTGTCAATTAATATTTTAAGGAAAGTGTGCAATATCCTCACGTGATGTAATAAACAGAATTTACCGAAAAAGTGTGAGATACAGATTACGTTTGATAGCAAGGAAAGGTATTCCTCATGAAAGTTCATCTCTTTCCTCGTCATCAATAATATGTGCGAAGCGAAATTCGTTTGTCGCCGACAAACTCGTCGCGTCAAAAGGAAAGATCCCTGCAAGTCGTGACTTAGAATTGCAGATATTATTATCCCGTTCCGCGCGTATTTCCGATATCTAATTCTGAAAGAAGACGGAGAGAACCTTTCATTCTTCCCATAACACAATAAGAAGAATTTATTCTTCCCTCTGAAGTATTATGATTGACCGCATCTTCCGTGCGGAGGGAAACGCAGGGCGCGGAACACTGTCACTTCTCTAAGGACTGAATGCAAATGATACGCTGTCAAAATATATCCCTCCGTCAAACTGTATTGCTTAGCTAACAGAATGCAAATGATAACTTGCAAAATTGCGTCCATGTGTTACTCTGAACTGTCACACACGCGACTGTTACACGATAGAATTCGTGTGTGTAATATCGATACGTCTGTAACACTCGATTGT
>NW_014556380.1:0-399 GCF_001313825.1 Dinoponera quadriceps
GGGATATCCTAACTCATCCACCGTATTCTCGTGATATCGCACCTTCTGATTATCACTTGTTCCGGTCATTGCAAAATCCTTTAAATGGAAAAAAAATTGACTCTTTGGATGCCTTAAAAAACGTCGTGTCTTCGTTCTTCGAATCTAAACCGCGCAGTTTTTATGATCGGGGCATTCGTATGCTGCCAGAACGTTGGAAAAAGATTATAGACAACGATGGAGAATATATCATTGATTGAATAAAGAACTTTGTTTGCCTAATTACTGTCTGACTTTTACTCACAAACTCCGCATGCACTTTTGCACTCACCCAATATTACCGACATTTGGAGTTAAAAAATGGAATACATATATGTTACGCTAAGGATTATGTATACTATTTTGAGTAAAAACTGTAGA
>NW_014556381.1:0-786 GCF_001313825.1 Dinoponera quadriceps
ACATTCTCATCCACATAATTTTTGTGTACAACGCCACTTATAGCTTCCGGCCATGGTACATGTCGTATATTGATTCCTTTTGCGTCAAAAAACTTACGATCAGCAGTCAGACAAAAAGCATTATCCTGTACGTAGTGTTTACGCGCAATGTTGTTTATACTAGCAATCTCAAATTTTGCGAAACGCTCATCCACATATTGTTTGGTTGCTACATCATTGTTGGTTTCCGGTTGCGCTACATTTTGTATCTTGCGATATTTTGCGTCAAAATCTTCGGCCTCGTTTAGACAAAGGGTATTTTCTTCATTACGTTGCTGCGTTCCATCAGAGGAGGCATCATCTTTTTGCGATACTCCAAACTTATTCAGCGGCATTTTTTCGGTGCAGCATCCACTGACTGACTGACTCGTGTCAATGTCGCGCTGTTTAATTTATAATCAAACCCTGTTCGCGACGTTCTTCGATAATCGATAAAATTTTGTTATCATGCGCGTCATTGCCAGCCTGACTAGAGGCTTCGAACAATCGCAAACGATCTACCAGTTCATTGGGATCGTCCCAGTGAACATATTCGATTTTATTTCCAGTTAGCATCATGGCGCTCGATAACCCTTCTCCGGATTTTCCATGTTTCGTCGCGGACACCAAAGGTTTGATTACATGTTTGTACTTGTATCCTCTGTTAGCCAACAGTGGATTGGTTGAGATGTGGTATCGTTTGTGCGCGTTTGTTGCTAACAATATAGACTTATACTTTTGCAGGTCATCTTCAGTGTACAAAGTATC
>NW_014556381.1:945-1843 GCF_001313825.1 Dinoponera quadriceps
TCTGGAAGTCGTCGGAAAATCAATTCGTAAAGACCGGGTGTGCCCGCGTATCTTACGCCGTTTATAATTATATTATCATCTATATCCACATCGAAACGTTTATCGCCAAGCATCGGTCCTTCGTTGCTTAAATAAACTCCGTAAACGGAGTCTACATGTCTCTTTTTCTCACCACTCAAACTATCCACAATATACGTTTGGCCTAGTGGACCCAGTTGACTTTGTAATGATAGTCGACCTTCCAATGTTTGCAATTCATGTTGCACAGATTTCTCGAGAGACTCATTTTCAATCTCATAAACGTCCTCATCAGCAAGCGTGTTCACGACTTCAACACGTTGTTGCGTGAGAGGTGTCCGTAACGTATCCGATGAAATCTTTCTTCGTCGTTTTTCTCGCGGTTAATCCAAAATAATATCGTCCTCTAGCCTTCTTTTCCGTTCATTCTTTCCCTTGTCAGCATGTGTATTCGCTAGTTTCTCTCTTTCGTTTCCATCTTTCTCATATGCTCCTTTTTTCCTTGTGGAAGTAATATTTCATTTTTCACATCTTCAATCGGCGTATTCTTCAACACGAGCGGATTGGAATCGATGGTGTTTTTAACAATTTCTGTAGAGGCTCGATAATAGGTTTGAAACGTTTTCCCATTGCAATATCTTCTTCCATCGTACCAGTTTTCAGAGCTCGATATTTCTTACGAATCGAGTCGCTCGTTTTTGCGATCTCTTTTGCTACTTTTTCACTATCCTGAATTTCTTTCCCACTGTCGGTTGTCGTCATATTGTTGTTTTGGAAAAAAAAACGTCGGAGACGTTTTGAAAAAACGTCGGAGGCGTTTCACAGTTGACGTTTCGGCAACGACTATTCGTCTCACGATATCGCGTATTCGTTAAATCCG
>NW_014556381.1:1980-2237 GCF_001313825.1 Dinoponera quadriceps
GATCAGCAGGTTCGCATTGTCGCGTATAAGATGCTTAGGTATTCTCGCGTATGTCTGACAAAGATAGAAACAGTCGACGTTCGAATGTCGTTCCATTGAAAAGTATTCTCTTATCGTATCTTGCTTATCACATGCCACGTCATCGAATACAAAGATTGAATTCTTGCGCGCCTCATTTGCTAGAATAACGTCGGAATTATTGGAGAACGTAAAATAACCAATTTCATCTATCGACGTCAAGAGGTTTTCCAAATACT
>NW_014556382.1:0-298 GCF_001313825.1 Dinoponera quadriceps
TCACTTGTTGGTATGGCTTTCAGCTGCTTCACCGATTCTGCTTTTATATTACCAATGTTGTCAAAACGTCTTCCTTTAATGGGTTTCTTCAGTTTTGGGAATAGAAAGAAGTCACAGGGGGCCATATCCGGTGAATACGGTGGTTGTAGCATCAATACGGTGTTGTGCTTGGCCAAAAACTCACGAACAAGCATTGAGGCATGAGCAGGTGCATTATCATGGTGCAGTCGCCATGACTGATTTTGCCACAAAATTGGTAGTTTTTGTCGAATTGCTTCACGCAAACGACGTAAAACTC
>NW_014556382.1:390-591 GCF_001313825.1 Dinoponera quadriceps
ATTGAACTTGTCGTGCTTTTTTCGCTCTTGGTTACGTTGAATTCTTTCAGGTGGACGATTGAGCCTTAGTTTCGACGTCATATTCATAAACCCATGATTCATCACCTGTTATGATTCGCTCGAGCAATGTAGAATAATTATTCACTTTATTTAGTAAATTTTGAGCTATGTCTTGGCGAAAATTTTTTGGGTCAAAATTCA
>NW_014556383.1:0-2018 GCF_001313825.1 Dinoponera quadriceps
ACGAGGAGGAGGCGAGGACCCCATGGTTACCGGCGGCTAGAAGAGAAGTTGGTATCCCGTGGCGCGGAGAACCGCCAAATCCACCGCAAATGCCATCGATTACTCCTTGGTCGTACGTGAGCGCAAGAACGACCACGAGAGCACGTAGTACTTGAACCAGTTGGGAACTATCTATAGGCCGACCGAATGTCGGCTGCGTGCACATGGAGCCGGGGCGAAATAGCTCACGAAAAAACGAATGCAAACTACACGCGTACGCGAGCGTACGGACTTCGGCGCACTGTCGCGCTGTCGGCTAGCAGTAAAGGTTCTCGGGAGTAGTGGCCCAGGTCCTAGTCACGCGAATGTTCCGCCGCGCTCAGCTCGAATATTGCTTCCTTTCTTCGCGCAGCAATTAGATATCACATTGTATCCAGCCGGACTCTCATCTTCTCTTTAGAGAGTTGCTTATTTATATATGTGTATACACATATGTGTATCTGTGCGTTTGGAACTATGAAGATTTCAAGTTAAAAATTANGATTAATTGTCTCATCGTCGCATAACTAGCCTTACGGCCGTTTTCGGTAAGATGATATTCTATCTGGACTCGGACGCCAAGTGTTTTTACAGCTATTGCTCGCTTTTGGTTAGCACTTTTTAAGTCACCATCTTTATCCATTTTTACCAACTACGCTGAATCGTAAGAGAGATGCGCGGGACAGCAGCATATTGTCGCCGCGTGCGTGCGGGATTCGTAGTCGTTCAGCGGACGATGACGAGGATGACGACGACGAGGACGCGCGTATAGTCGCCGACGGCGAAATATGTATAAACAATATACGTTTCTGTATCAACCTACACTCGCATCGGCGCGTATCGCTTCAACGGATTTCGCGAGGGTCGGCGAGGGAGATGTCGGGCAGGCGGGAGGAAGGGAGAAGGAGGAGAGCGGGAGGGTTAAATGGGGCCGGTTTGTAACAAAATGAATAGAGTGGTAGTGCGCGAGAGGACACACGAGGGGCAACAGTGGGGTGGGCAGGGACACCAGAAGGGTAAACGGGCCGGCGCAGGAAAAGAGTGCTCGCGCGGGGGTGGCTCGGCGTGTGCAGGCGCAATCAGACGACTCGGCGAAAAGGGTCCGCGGGGGGAAAGGAATGAGGGAAGACAAAACCAACTAGCTGCCGGCTACTCCCACCCTCTGGACGAGGCGACAGACTGCGATGGAGTGCCTCTATCATTCACCTCCTCTTTCACTTCCTCCTCCTCCTCCTCCTCTTGCTCCTCTGCGTCANTTCCTCCTTCTCCTCCTCTTGCTCCTCTGCGTCATAATCCTGCTTCTGCCGCCGTCACCCTCCCTCTCACCCTCCCGTCTCCTACCTCGCTACCCCTACCTACCCTTCAAAACTACGGAGCGCAGCTCTCGCTAACCTGAAATTCGGGGTTAACGCACTTCCTGAAATGGTACGTGCTGCCATCGTTCCTGCCGCGGTAAACCTCGGAACAGCGCGAATCTCGGGCATTCTGTTTCAAAGGGAGCGCCAACCCAGAGATATTCCTCTGTGGAATTCGCGGCCAATTTCGTCCGATAGTTGGAGAAAAAATGGCAATACGTTACATCGCCGGGACCTCCCAGCGTTTCTCCGAACTTTCTCTCTATTTCTCTTTCTCTCTGCGTCTCCCTTCTCAACCCCCCCCCCCCTTCGCTCGGACATGTAACGATTTTCACCCATTTTTTCGACGAATCTAAATTTGCTAGGGCAAAATCGGTTCAGAAATTAGCCAGCACGTCGAAAATCGGATTAACGAGAGACGGCTCGCTCCACAATTGGCAGGTCGCGCGTGTTTTGCAGTATTATTTTTTTAACAAGTCGATGGATCACGTCGTCATCCTCCGTGATATGTCACAATGACGGAATTTAGATTCTCTCCGCAACAGTGCACACGGGTGTAACGCAAGACCGGGTGTATAATAGACTCTAACTTTCGTCGATATCGAATTTTCGAAACCTCAAGATCTCCAGATCGCGTATGAAAGT
>NW_014556384.1:0-276 GCF_001313825.1 Dinoponera quadriceps
AAAACGTGACCTAATGCAAATTCACGTTTCGGCTTGAATCTGTTCGACTGAATACGCTATTTCCATGAGAAAAGGTAAAAGAAATCCATCCGCTGAAGAAACCTGCGAGTTTGCGTGTAATAGACAAATAACGTAAATGTCGAATGAATCTTGCTTTTCATACATTAAATCGTGAACCGACGCAAACTGGCGAGTGTGATTGAAATATTCTTCTTTATTACGTTATTTCCATGCGCCAGCCTCGCAGATTTCAGGCGGCGAGCGTTTCTTACGATT
>NW_014556384.1:1123-1620 GCF_001313825.1 Dinoponera quadriceps
GATTTCAGGCGGCGAGCGTTTCTTTCGATTCTACATCAGAAAACGTGAACTATTGCAAATTCACGTTTCCGCATGAATCTTTTCGACTAAACACGATAGTTCCATGAGAAAAAGTAAAATAAATCCATCAGCTGACGAAACTTGCGAGTTTGTGTGTAATAGGCGAAGTAACGTGAATGTCTAGTGAATCTTGCGTTTCTTTACGTTAAGTCGTGAACGGATGCAAGCTGGCGTTTGAAATTTTCAGCTTTATTATGTTATTTTCATGCGGCAGCCTCGCAGATTTCAGCCGGCGAGCGTTTCTTTCGATTCTACATCAGAAAACGTGAACTAATGCAAATTCACGTTTCCGCTTGAATCTTTTCGACTAAACACGATAGTTCCATTTGAAAAAGGAAAAGAAATCGATCAGCAGACGAAACTTGCGAGTTTTGGTGGTATAGGCGATGTAACGTGAATGTCTAGTGAATCTTGCGTTTCTTTACGTTAAATCGTGA
>NW_014556385.1:0-504 GCF_001313825.1 Dinoponera quadriceps
AAAAAACCTCATGGATCGAATTTCCATCTGCGAATCGCTGCTGAATCTCAATAAAATCAATCTATTTCTGAAGCGGATGGTTACTGGTGATGAAAAATACGTCAATTACGACAACGTCAAGCGAAAACGATCGTGGTCGAATCGCGATAAGCCGGCGCAAACGGTGGCCAAGCCAGGGTTGGCGTCCAGGAAGATTTTGCTGTGTATTTGGTGGGATTGGCATGGAATTATCTGCTATGAGCTGCTCCCCTACTGCCAAACTCTTAATTCGGACCTGTACTGTCAACAATTGGACCGTCTGAAGGAAGCAATCGCCCAGAAGCGGCCAGCTTTGGCCAATAGGAGAGGAATTGTGTTCCATCAGGATAACGCCAGGCCACACTCATCGATAGTGACTCTCCAGCTCAGAAGCTCCGGGAGCTTGGTTGGGAGGTTCTTTTGAATCCACCTTATAGTTCGGACTTGGCACCAAGTGATCACCGCCTGTTTCTGCATATGGCGAAT
>NW_014556386.1:0-1179 GCF_001313825.1 Dinoponera quadriceps
TCTGGAAGCTCAGATAAAGAATCCGATAATAATCACGATGGCGCTGTAATAGATAAAATTCTATACGAGTATTCATACACAAAAGTATCTAGGTCATACGATGATAACCAAACAAAGTTAGAGGAAGATCATGAGTACGTTTGAGTTGACGGTGAGAGGAAGTATAACAATAAACTAATAAACGAATGTTTTCTCAATGTAAATCAAATAAAATCTATACGTAAATCTTCACATGTTCAACTATTTGAACACTTTTTTTCAATCGAAATGAAAAATTATATAGTGGAAGCCACTAAAGAGAATCGGTATACTCTAAATTTGGATGATTTGAACACTTATTCAGGAATTCTCATTTTATCAAGTTTCAACAAACGTAAATCTCAAAAAGATTTTTGGTCACTTGACCCTCTTTTATGTTGTGATATAGTTCGATCTGCCATGCCACGTGATACATTTCTTGAAATAAAATCGAAAATAAAATATTCAAAAACTAGCGACNTGTAAAAATATTCAAAAATTTGGTTTTTTTGTATCTGCGTTATCGGTCGACGATAATGAATAAATAAATGATGGCTAATTCCTACGCCAGAACCAGCTTGAAGCAATTCATTTGCGGAAAACCGATACGATTCGGTTTGAAATTTTGGGGACTTTGTTCAGCAAACGGATATTTATTTGATTTCAATCTCTACTGTGGAAAAGGATCACAAGTAGATAAACTAAACAAATGCGCCCTTGGTACAAAAGTTGTCATGCACCTATTAGATAAATTTTTCAAAGATACACCCTCCTCTGACATATCGAAATATNTATCATGACAATTATTTTACTAGCGTTGATCTCATGTTACACCTGCAAAAATTAGGATTGAAATCTACAGGAACTATTTGAGATAACAGAGTATCAGCTAAAACCGTAATTGATAAAAAAGCTCCCAGAGGCACATTTGTTTCAAAACATGATCAAAAGAGTGGAATTAATTATATTAGTGTGATGGATTCTAAGCAGGTCTCTATAGCTTCATCAGCTACAGGAGTGACTCCGATGTTGTCTTTAAAAAGATATAGTGCAAAAGATCATTCAAAAAAATCTATTCCATTCCCCAACGTTTTTCATGTTTATAATCGATACATGGGTGGAGTAGATCTTCACGACAGTCACTGCAACAACGTACAGACA
>NW_014556387.1:0-235 GCF_001313825.1 Dinoponera quadriceps
TGGCGAGTGTGATTGAAATATTCAGCTTTATTACGTTATTTCCAAGCGGAAGCTTCGCAGATTTCAGCCGGCGAGAGTTTCTTTCGATTCTTTATCAGAAAACATGAACTAATGCAAATTCACGTTTCGGCTTGAAACTGTTCGACTAAATACGCTAGTTCCATGAGAAAAGGTAAAAGAAATCCATCCGCTGACGAAACTTGCGAGTTTGCGTGTAATAGACGAAATAACGTAA
>NW_014556387.1:1062-2391 GCF_001313825.1 Dinoponera quadriceps
CGATTGAAATTTTCAGCTTTATTACGTTATTTCCAGTCGGCATCCTCGCAGATTTGAGCCGGCGAGCGTTTCTTTTGATTCTACATCAGAAAACGTGAACTAATGCAAATTCACGTTTCGGCTTGAATCTGTTCGACTAAATACGCTAGTTCCATGAGAAAAGGTAGAAGAAATCCACCCGCTGACGAAACTTGCGAGTTTGCGTGTAATAGACGAAATAACGTAAGAGTCGAATTACTTTTGCGTTTCACACATTAAATCGTGAACGGATGCAAACTGGCGAGTGTGATTGAAATATTCTGCTTTATTACGTTATTTCTATGCGGAAGCTTCGCAGATTTCAGCCGGCGAGCGTTTCTTTATTCTTTATTGCGTTGATTCACTTCTGTTTGAATTATTCTCAGGTGTTAAGCCGGAAAGAATTTGATCACAAATGCAGCTGCGCAAGGACAATCTATAACTTTATTTTTATATCGTAGTGTGTCGCAAAAATTTCAAATGCTAGAAATGTTCTCGATTCAGATAATAATTTATAACTATATGTTGCTCTGTTTGATTTGATCAGTCGTCATAATAATATAATAATTCATATCATTCCTCATTCATTGCGGTTCCACTGCACGACAGTGTTTCAGAAGGCTTTTGTACGACACATGTGTTTTGGATGAGAAATCATGGGGTATAAATGAGTTTGAAACAGATTTGGAGGAAATATTTTTCTTTACAACATATTCAACTTAATACTGACAATGCAAATATTATGATATGTGGAATNTTTTCTTTACAACATATTCAACTTAATACTGACAATGCAAATATTATGATCTGTGGAATTATAAATTGCGCTGAATAATATTTTATGATGGAGATTTGTAACAAATTAGGTGGGAAAAAATTAATGTCATTAAACTAATTTTTACTATCTCACGTATAATTTGTTTTAATTATAATCATAAATTTAATTATATTCTCTTAACGAAAGTTCAATTGCAGCTCGGCTGAAATTTTACAAATACTACGAAATATGATATAACGTGAGATGAATATTTTTGGGTAATGTTTACTACATACCTTTTTCTCACTAAAGAAGATTCTAATTTAACATTACATTCTTCATATTTCCAAGGATTTTCACGAGTACAGAAAACAGAGTGTACACAATACAGCTGTTTACGTTGTTTCCTCAAAGAAAAAGCGAACAAAGAAACAAAGTTGGAGACACATTTGAAAGAAAATTAATCGTTATTTCAGACATGTTTCAGACATATTTGTAACGCTAAAAATATTGTAATATATGTGGTATCATAAATTAAGCTGTACTAAATTTTG